>NC_141820.1:9619892-9779892 GCF_982586985.1 Callionymus lyra | reverse complement strand
ATTACAAATATTTATGATAAACACATACATTTGAATGTAAAAATGGGAATCCAACTTTTTAATTAAACTTAAAAAAAAAAAGGAAAAGATGTTTGTTTCTGCCCCCACAGCTGACTTTACATTTTGAAAATTAAATTCTGCTTATTTGCGATTTGAATCTGATAACAAAACCCCCCAAAAAAAGTTCTAGTAGGAAGATTTTTTAATAAAAACACCCTTTTCTCGATTGGTCCTCATAAACCTGTATTTGGCCTTTTAAACCACATCGTTACACACGACCACAGAGCTGTAAACACCAGATAGTAACACATATACATGTTTTCACAAAACACTCCCACACTAAAGTTTGCAAAGTTGCACCCACACTACAAAGTATTGGTCGGACACAAACACAAAACAGAGCACCCCCCCTCCTGCACCCCCCCATCAAATGACTCAGACCAAAATATACCGCCGAGGGCCCATTGTACAGGAAAAGGAGGAGGAGGTGGAGGACAAGAAAGGAGGAGAGTAGATTTCATTGTCACAACAAAAGGGAGTGAGTAAAGAGGGGATAAATGAGGGGAAGCGAGCGAGGACGAGAAGAATAAAGCCGGGGGAGGCGACAAGAGTTAACAGAAGGGAAGATGGAAGAAACAGATGAAAGCGCTGGACGAGAAGGTGCGTCGGAGGCGAAGGAGGAGGAATTACCGCGATCCAAATCTTCTACATCCCAGTCTTTGGTTTGATAACAGGGTTGTTAGCTGATAAAAGTCAAGAGTGTCTGGTAGCAAAACGTCGTGGGATCTTCAAGGTTCGTCCGTTCGGAGGTGTGATCGGGGCTCCAGTTGCCACGGTGACTCAGTGCTTGTACAATCATTCATCTGTCTATGACTCACACACAACTTGGCTCTCAAGACGTGGAGGTGTGCGGCGGCCAGAAAAACAATAGTAAATATTGTCCCTCCTCATTGTCAGGTGAACGCGGGACCCCGGACTGTAATCATTTGTTAATAGCAGCCGGTCTCTATCAATTTTCACCCCACCAGACACTTCAGTTTCTGAAGCAGGAATGGATGATGTCTATAGGAGCTGCTGCAGTCTCACCTTCTTCATACCAGATTAGCCACTTGATGCATGAGCCAGATTGCCTTCAAGCATGGATATGTTTTTCTCATTAATTGATGGATTTGTGGGGAATGGGAAACAGAGTAGAGCCTGACAGCAACAACCACGTCTGTGAGAAGGGTTAAACTAATCCAACTAGAAGCTCAAATAGATATCTGACGTACAGTCAGCGTCGTACGCAGAGAGCATCCCGTGTACAGAGAGCATTCCAAGTACAGAGAGAGCATCCCAAGTACGTAGAGAGCGTCCCAAGTACGTAGAGAGCGTCCCAAGTACGTAGAGAGCGTCCCAAGTACGTAGAGAGCACCCCATGTACAGAGAGCGTCCCAAGTACAGAGAGCATCCCAAGTACGTAGAGAGCGTCCCAAGTAGATAGAGAGCATCCCAAGTACGTAGAGAGCGTCCCAAGTAGGTAGAGAGTGTCCCAAGTAGGTAGAGAGCATCCCAAGTAGGTAGATAGCATCCCAAGTAGGTAGAAAGCGTCCCAAGTAGGTAGAAAGCGTCCCAAGTAGGTAGAGAGTGTCCCAAGTAGGTAGAGAGCATCCCAAGTAGGTCGATAGCGTCCCAAGTAGGTAGAGAGCGTCCCAAGTAGGTAGAGAGTGTCCCAAGTAGGTCGATAGCATCCCAAGTAGGTAGAGAGTGTCCCAAGTAGGTAGAGAGTGTCCCAAGTAGGTAGAGAGCATCCCAAGTAGGTAGATAGCATCCCAAGTAGGTAGAGAGCGCCCCAAGTACGTAGAGAGCGTCCCAAGTACGTAGAGAGCGTCCCAAGTACGTAGAGAGCGTCCCAAGTAGGTAGAGAGCGTCCCAAGTAGGTAGAGAGCATCCCAAGTAGGTAGATAGCATCCCAAGTAGGTAGAGAGCGTCCCAAGTAGGTAGAGAGCTTCCTAAGTAGATAGAGAGTATCCCAAGTAGATAGAGAGCGTCCTAAGTAGGTAGAGAGCATGCCAAGTAGGTAGAAAGCACCCCAAGTAGGTAGAGAGCGTCCCAAGTACAGAGAGTCCAAGTACGTAGCAAGCGTCCCAAATAAAGAGAGCGTCCCAAGTACAGAGAGCGTCCCACGTACAGAGAGCGTCCCAAGTACAGAGATCGTCCCAAGTATGTAGAGAGCATCCAAAGTATGTAGAGAGCATCCCAAGTACAGAGAGCATCCCAAGTACAGAGAGCGTCCCAAGTACATAGAGCGTCCCAAGTACAGAGAGCATCCCAAGTACAGAGAGCATCCCAAGTACAGAGAGCGTCCCAAGTACAGAGAGCATCCCACGTACAGAGAGCGTCCCAAGTACAGAGATCGTCCCAAGTATGTAGAGAGCATCCAAAGTATGTAGAGAGCATCCCAAGTAGAGAGAGCATCCCAAGTACAGAGAGCGTCCCAAGTACAGAGAGCGTCCCAAGTACAGAGAGCGTCCCAAGTACAGAGAGCGTCCCAAGTACATAGAACATCCCAAGTACAGAGAGCGTCCCAAGTACAGAGAGCATCCCAAGTACAGAGAGCGTCCCAAATACAGAGAGCGTCCCAAGTACAGAGAGCGTCCCAAGTACAGAGAGCATCCCAAGTACAGAGAGCGTCCCAAGTACAGAGAGCCTTCCAAGTACAGAGAGCGTCCCACATACGCAGGGGAATTCCAAGTACGCAGAGAGCATCCCAAGTACAGAGAGCGTCCCACGTACGGAGAACATCCCACGTATGGAGAATGTCCCACCTATCGAGAATGTCCCACGTACAAGAAGCGTCCCACGCAACGAAAGTATCCAAAACACTGAAAGATTCCGACACACGGAAAGTGTCTGTAGCACGGAAAGCCTAAAGATTTATGAAACAAAAGCAATCTTTATCCGAGCTTCTATCAGTTTTGTAACTTCCTGGTCCAACAACAGATGATACTTTATTAACAACAAAAACTTAAAATAAGCTAACTTTAACTTTGGAAAACTTTCTGGGCTACTTTGAGGACACGGATAATTTGCCAAACTGTAGTCCACGTTCCATGTCATCAAGACGTCATTTAACTACATTTGATAATACATTTAGACTCCCCACTAAATAGACTTATGAGGATCGGAAAGTGTCTGAAGTACAGGAACTGTCCCACATACAGAAGTGTACGACGTATAAAAAAGTGTATGTTGTATGGAAGGTGTCCGACGTAGAGAAAGTGTCCGACATTGTGAAAGTGTTGTGACGTACGGAAAGTGCGTGTATGCTGTACCTGTCTAACTTTTGGAAGTTTTCCGATCCGTATGAAAAGTGCTCGACGTAAGGAAAGCTTACGGTGTACGCAAAGTGTCCGAAGTATGTAAAGTGTCTGCACACTGTACGTGGTCCGACTAAATAACGGTTTAAATGACCTCGGTCGCCTGACCCGTAACAGTCAAGACTGATCCCTTTGCGATGACAAATAAAAAGCAATAACTCGCACATGTCACGTGAAAATTATACAATTGACAAAAGTCGGTTTGCAACTGCAGGATGTGACATCATCACAAACAGGAAGTGTCCGGCAGCCCGGATGTCAAACACTTTCACGTACTTACACAGCTTTTTTTTTTAGTTAAACATTAAAAAAAACACTGATAAAAAAGTATTTTTAGTTTCTGTTGTTCTCAGTTGATCTCAGTGTTGCTTCCTACCTGGTCAATCTCCATGAGTTTGGGGAAAGCCCCCGGCCACTCGATGGCTACCTTCACGATGTCCGAGGGCGGCGGCATGGCTGACGGTCAGAGGGTCACCTGGATTCACCAGAACCGACTCATGCAAACCTGCAAGAAAAAAAACAACCCAAGGTTAACCTTGAACGACATTGAAATCTCCAAGCGAGACATTTACAAAAGGTTATCCTCTGAGCTCATCGTTTTCACATCTCAACTCGACCACATTGCAGGTTCATCCAGGATTCTGCCCTTCAGCAGATGCGTTCTTGGGTGTCCAGAGTGAGGAGAAGTCATGGCTATCAGCCGGAGGAGCAGGACAGCTGGTCTGATGTGAAACCCTGTGGCTCCTCCTGAGATAAGCCAGACTCACGGTGGGAAACGAACCAAACCCGAAGCTAAACTATTTGCAAGAGAAACCGGTTCTTACATTTGTTCCTCAGATAAAGGAAACCTTTTTTTTTTTTCTTTAATCATCGACACGGCTGTGAATACTGAAGGAGACGCGTTGAATCATTATCTCATTTGTCCCACAACTTGAGAGTTTTATCCATTAGCGCAGGAAAGTAGAGAGAAATAAAAGGATGGAAGGCAGAAGCATCTCGTCTCTGACTGAGATGAGATCGTTGTCAGGAACAAAGACATTCACCAAAGGAATGGACTGAAGCGAAAATGTGTCCGAAGAGAAAATGATGTTCAGTGAAATAGAAAAGTACGAATAACGGGTAGAAATAATCACAACGTTTTTTTTTTCTCTCTGATTCGTTTTAATATCTAAAATATCTTGTATATCTTTAAATTGATTTATAAGAGTGAAATTTCAGTGATTTATGTTTCAATGTCTTTTAATGGTCTTTTGTGTCTGGAAAGGTGCCTTCAAATTAAAAATAGTTCGATTGCAGTTGAAAATTGTTTGATTATAGTTGAAAATTGTTGGATTACAGTTGAAAATTGTTTGATTATAGTTGAAAATTGTTGGATTACAGTTGAAAATTGTTTGATTATAGTTGAAATTGTTTGATTATAGTTGAAAATTCTTTGATTATAGTTGAAAATTGTTTGATTATAGTTGAAATTGTTTGATTATAGTTGAAAATTGTTGGATTATAGTTGAAAATTGTTTGATTATAGTTGAAAATTGTTGGATTATAGTTGAAAATTGTTGGATTACAGTTGAAAATTGTTTGATTATAGTTGAAAATTGTTTGATTATAGTTGAAAATTGTTGGATTATAGTTGAAAATTGTTTGATTATAGTTGAAAATTGTTGGATTATAGTTGAAAATTCTTTGATTATAGTTGAAAATTGTTGGATTATAGTTGAAAATTGTTGGATTACAGTTGAAAATTGTTTGATTATAGTTGAAAATTGTTTGATTATAGTTGAAAATTGTTTGATTATAGTTGAAATTGTTTGATTATAGTTGAAAATTGTTGGATTATAGTTGAAAATTGTTTGATTATAGTTGAAAATTGTTGGATTACAGTTGAAAATTCTTTGATTATAGTTGAAAATTGTTGGATTAGAGTTAAAAATTGTTTGATTATAGTTGAAAATTGTTGGATTAAAGTTAAAAATTGTTTGATTATAGTTGAAAATTGTTTGATTATAGTTGAAAATTGTTTGATTATAGTTTTAAATTGTTGGATTAAAGTTGAAAATTGTTGGATTACAGTTTAAAATTGTTTGATTAAAGTTGTCAATTTTTGTTAAAAGATGAAAAGGATTTTATTACGTTTTCGACAAGGGAAAAAACCCTGGGAGCCTCAAAACCTTTTTGATAATTCCATATAATGTTCACTTTCTCTTCCCACTTATATATAAATAGACATTCAAAACGTTAGTAAGTGATCTCAAAATTCAAACTTCACTATTTTCAGAGTAATCTACTCCCTTTTTGAGTTATAGGCAAACATTTTTGTTCATTTTAATGTGGCAACTGAAGCTTCGTCTTCATCTTCATCTCCATCCAATAATACAGGGGGGGGGGGGCAAGGAGTCAGAATTCTGATGATCGTGAAGAACTAACGTTTTTCTTACATCAGTGAAGATACGTATTACTGTAACACTTTTTATTAAACAAAAAGTATAAAAAGAATAGGTTTGCTCCTTGTTCATGCATCATTGGAAAAACGCTAAGAAACATTTAAATAAAATTCGGAGCCGCGGGTTGCCGACCCCTGGTGTATGAGATATTTACTGTAGTAGTAACTGTTGAGTCTGCAGGTTGCAGTAACGATACTGTATGCACTTTATTAAATACATCAATCAGTCTCTTCCCTTCCTCCTGCGTAAGTATTTATCTTTTCTTATAAATAGTATATTTACACCATGATCAATTTGAATAGAACCCCTGAACATGAATGAGCCCCGCCTTGAACCCAGAGTCGTATTTGAAAAATGATAAAAGGAGTGAATGGTTCAAATCCCCTCCATCTTGATGTAAAGACAATATAAGTAATCAAAGTACTTCTGGTGCGAGTCTGCTGGTTGAGCGTGAGTCACCCCGTCACGTTTCCTCGCAGCTCTTCATCCCAGGGTTCGTTGCCATGGCAGCCCCTGCATCAATAGCCGGAGATGTAGATGGCTCTTTTATTTCCGAGAAGTTTGTCATCATCAAGTCGTATGTGCGACGACCGTGGAGGAGTGAGTCAGTTGCAACCCCCGCCGCCGCCACACGGAGGACAATCTGTGTTTTCGTTGAAGTCAAACGCTACACGACCATCATCGCCTCAAGAAAAAAGGTTGAAAATAGAAATAGTTCAAGTCCAAGAAAAAGGGACGTTCAGCCACTGTTGCTGTAGCTTCTTCGAGAACAGCTTTAAGGGTAGAAATAAACAAATAAACGACAAAAACTATGTAATAAAGTTATTTCGTTGAGTGTCGGCCTCACAGTTAGAAGGTCATGGGTTCGATTAAAGTTTTGACGTGAAGTTCCGATGTTTTTTTTTCTGTGTGGAGTTCGTATTCTTTTCCTATGCTTCAATAAATAACCCCATTAAGAACACAGGTTTCCTCCCACAGCCCTAACAATACAGGATATAAATCTTTTCACCCCTCTAAACCGATAACCAACAGCACTTTATCAAGTTTTTTTAAAGCAAAATATACATACATTTTTGTATTAATATATACATTTTTACTGATAATTTGTTGTATTTATTGAAGATATTTTGGTTTAAATTATATTCAATTTGTGTAAGATAAAGTTTTTTTATTTTTTATTTTACAATTAAATGCAAATACTTAAGGCGTTTGTTCATGTTTGTGTTGAGATTAAACGTCCGGCCGCTAGATGGCAGCAGTCATCACGTCCTCCCAAGTTAAAGGAAGGATGAAATCCCGAAAAAAAACCTAGCTATAACTCAGGATGAGAGGATACAGTCGATTCCAGCAGCTTTTAAAGCTGGTGTTTGGTCGTATTTTGTCTTTCAGTTCTATTTATTCAACCAGAATGAAGTTGAACAATCACAAGATGTCACTATTATAGTAATTCAGTGACCCCTAAAATCAAAAATAATGCAAGTGTATCAAGATATATCGTAGGATGAGATAAGTTTATCGCTACAACCCTGGGGTACGCAACCTTTTACATCTTTGTTGACCCTAAAACGGTTGCGACACAATCTTGTTTTTTTGCCGCCTTGAAAATAAAACCAGAGGACGCACGTTTTCCAGAAGCACCACGACTAAATTGAATTGGTTTATAGGACAGCTGAGGCAGGAAATAGGTTGTAAAAGTAAAGTAGGTCTAGTGAATTTATCTAATAAAAACGGTAACGCTTTAGAAGGGAGACAACATATTAACTATGAATTAGCCACTTATTTATATGTGTATTAACAGAAAATTAGCCACTTATTAACCAAATTAAAGTACTGACTCACACCTTGTTCATTGTAACTATATTCTACCCTTAATAGCAAGATAACATGAAGTTCAAGCTAAAAAAAAAACTCCTTAGTTTCTCAGAAATTAAGATGTAATTAAGGATTAATTTGGGTGAAAACTTACTTCTTCTTATTAAACCCATGTTAGGTATAAGAAAAATGAAAGTTGTAACTCACTTTTAATAAGATTGTCTATTGTAAAGTAAAAAGATAAACATACTGTATATATAAGTAATAATAGAATCCATTAAAAAAAATGCAAAAAAAACAAAAACATTTAAAATAATGTCAATGCTGTTAATACTTCTAAATTAGTGTTTTTCCAGAAAAAAAAGTACAGAGAATACATTTTTGATGTTATAACTGTTCAAATACTTTTGAATTAAGCTATTTATTTTTGAGTAATTATGATGCTTTTAATACTTTTCTAGTTGTGTCTTATCTCGTTGCCCTTTTTCTTTAAAAGAGTAATTATTATTTAAAGTTCTGGGTTCTTACACCTAATAAACAGTTAATTGAGAGAAGCCAAAATAAAATAAAAAATCTTTAAAAACGTATTTATTCCCTGTTAATAATAAATCAAAGGGTAGAATATAGTTAAAATGAACCAGGTGTGAGTTAGTACTTTATGATGGGTAATAAGTGGCTAATATGTTGTTAATACAGATATAAATAAGTATCTTAGTTAAAGCTTATATTGGTTCCCCATTCTAAAGTGTCACCGATAAAACCGTATTTGCCCTTTTAGTTAGTAAGTAAGTAATATTTATTTATATAGCGCTTTTCCAGACCAGGGTCACAAAGCGCTTAAACAATCAAAACAATACTCAAAAAAGTACATACTTTAAAGATCAAGATAATACTGAGAACACAACAGGAGTTCAGAGAGAAATTCAAGGAAAAGCCTGAACAAATAGAAACGTCTTAAGATGTTTCTTAAAGGAGTCAGTAGATCCATCAAGCGCAAAGAGAGAGAAGATTGTTCCAAAGCTTAGGAGCAACAGCCTGAAAAGATTTCTCTCCTCTGGTCCTGAGCCGTGTGCGTGGAACCATAAGTAGATTCTGATCCACAGACCTCAGAGCCCGAGCTGGGGTGCAAGTCTGGATCAGATCAGTGATGTAAGGAGGAGCCTGACCATGAATAGATCTGAAACTAAGAACCAGAATTTTAAAGTTTATCCTGAAAGAAACTGGAAGCCAGTGAAGAGTTTTAATGACCGGAGAAATGTGAGTTCTTCTACTTGAGCGGGTCAGAATTCTCGTTCCTAGTTCCTAGTTCCTAGTTCATAGTTCTAGTTCCACATTAAATCATAACCAAAGATGTTTTCAACCTCAGAGCAGTAACAAAATAAAAATACATATATTGAAACTTCCTAAAAAGCTGTCATGATATAACGTCTTGGTTCATTTCTTTATTAACGACATTTTCTCAAGTTAAAAAGGCGTAACATAAACGTTCAGTGGTGACGATAAAACATCAGTTCGTGTCCAGGTTCAGCGACAGAATCATGTTTTCAATCTCTCTCCACACGTGATGGTTTAAAAAACGTGGGAGTCGGGTTCTCTCGCTTCCGAGAGACCATAAAACACGTCAGATTTCCGTGGAAAATCCTAAATGATCACATTACGCTCGGTAGAAAGGGTGACGTGATATTTAGCCGCAGGTTAGGGTTAAGGTAATAGACGGTCGATAAAAATGCCAGCAGGGTAACGGGAGAGGACGCGCTGACTCACGGACCATGTGTGTGATTTGTTGGACGGCTCCGGGGTCACCTCAATAATTCATGACATGTAATGTGAGGGTCACACCATCCACTGAGAGTGGAGGAGGGAGAGAGAGAGGGAGGGAGGAGGAGAGAGAGAGAGGGAGGAGGAGAGAGAGAGAGGGAGACACAGAGATGTGCTGGTGAAGGAAGAGAATCCAAGCAAGTGTAGATATTGGCTCTTGTTGAGTATCATCAGGTGATTCTAGATTTTATCAACAGGATAAAGTTGTTTCTCGGGCACTTGAGACCTGAACCCCTTTTAACCCAAATGATCACGACTAATGGAATCCATAGGAACTCTTGTGATCTCTTCCACATCTGTGGTACCAGAACATTTAACATTGGAACTTGTTAGCGCGCCGCAGACAAACTAATTTAGTTATTTCTGTTCTGTTGACTATAACCGTCTGAAATGAGTTTTGTTTTATAGAAAGTAACATAAGCCTGTGACTCTTGACTCTGGCGAAATAATACGACGCAAAGATACGATATATCGTGATACTGTAGTAGCAAGAATATATTTGTAGTATTGTCAAGTACTTGACTCTGGTGTTGTAGAATTTACGGACCACATGACTCTTGATGAAGTCACAGCTGCTAAAGTCAACTGTATCCTCTTGTCCTTAGTCACCACTGGGATCTCACTGGATTTACCTTGTTCCTTTAGCTGTATATAATGACTGCTTAAAATAATTTGCAAATAAAACATGTTTTAAAAGCAAAAATAATAAAAGTATGTGTGTGTATATATATATTATGGTAATCTGGCGATACGATAAAGGGTCAACGGAACGCTATATGGTGATACTGTAGTAACAAGAACAAGTATATGTTTGTAGTATTGTCGAGTACTTGACTCTGGTGTTGCAGTATTTACAGACCACATGACTCTCGACAAAGTCGTAACTGCTTTCATTTGTTTTCAAACTAAAACATGTCCAAACATCATTTTTAAAAGCAGTCACTGTATCCTCTCGTCCTCAGTTAAAGCCGAGTTCTCGTGGGATTTCATTGCTCCTTTAGCTGATGGAGTTTGTAATAGTAGTAAGTTAAGTTTTTTTTCAATGCAATGACAAATTGAACCCACTTCGAAATGTTCTGTAGTATTTCATTGATTGAAGATTGTAACTAGGAGTTTGTATTGGAAAGAATCTTGCGATACAATCACGATACAGGGGCAACGCTATGATATATTGTAATAGGTTTGTAGTATTGTCGAGAACTTGACTCTGGTGTAACAGAATTACAGACAAAGTCGTAACTGCTATCATTTGTTTTAAAAACAAAATATGTCCAAACATCAACTTTAAAAGCTGCTGGAGTCACTGTATCCTCTCGTCCTCAGTCAGCTGACTCTTGAGGAAATCGTAGCTGCTTTCATTTGTTTTGAAACCAAAATATGCCTAAGTAAATATATGAATGTTAATAAAATAATTAAAAAAAATGTATTATATTATTTTATACACACTTTGATGAACTATAAACTATAAAAGATGAATGATTAAACAGATATTTAAACTACAAAAAAACAACAACATATTATCATTTTTTAAATTGTTATGGTTCTTTTAAATATCACTATAAGACTTCAAAATACTTTTTTTTAAGCCAGTGTCTGGATATTTTCTCACAGTAAACTAGTGAAAATGAGTGATAACCACAAACACAACTCTAAATGATTTATTTTTACAGTTTTTATCTGAAGGTCTGCATTAAAGGTTTAATTAAGGTCCGCAGATCCGTCCGCGATCAAAATATACTGTATCTGTATCCAGGAGACAACAATCCAGAACCTCTTACTAAACGTAACGAGTAAAGTAAACCCCATAAAACAGAGAAGGATGTCAAGATGTTGCTGGTCATGCATTAGAGCGTGTACTGAGAGAAAAAAGTACTGGCCAGTACTGGGATCAAGAGGAAGGTGAAAAAGCGCCGGACGAGCAGCGTCAGAGGATGTTTGTGTCAGCAAAGCCGGAACCAAAGGTGAAAAAGGCGTCTGAAGTTAAGGGAGGCTGACAAAACCAGTTGGTCCGAGTCTGAACTGGACTGTACGGACAAATGAATAATAACACAGTGGAATATCAGAAGCACATGTGAGTGTATGTGATTCCAGGGAATAAAACTACAGCAAGAGAAGCCAAAAATTCATCCACATTGAGTCATGAAATCTGAAAAAAATCTGGTTGCTTTACAAGTCAAAGTAAAATCATGATTTCATTCCTTTGACGCAACATTTGAAAATACATTAACTCAGGGGTGTTCTCAATCACACACGAGGCCAAAACAAACGTCATTTTTACCTCATTTCTTTTAACAGGGACTATCAAATTCACATTCGTTTCCTTTTCTTCATCCTCAGTTTTAGTATTATTGGAAGTCTCTGTATAATTGTTGACATCCATTATCTCTATTCCTTATCTTAACTTAAGCACTGACATCTTTAAAGAGACTTTGTATCAAGAAAATCATCCAACAGGCAACACAAAAGGACTTGACACAGTTGCACATGTGCATTCACTGAAGTCCAAAACTCTTTTGTACGCCGATGACTCTCACGTTTGCAATCGACCAAATTTTCAAAATCTCATTTCAGTCTAGGTTGATTTATTTGATCATCCTTAGCTGGAGAACCAGGAAGTGGGCACTTATAGGATTCTTAACTCATAGTTGAGGACGATAACGTTACTTGAATTTAATAGTTAATAGTAGAACTGTCAAAAATTACACATTGAAACTAGTATTAGCTGATTATTAAGGATTAGGAAAGACTCGAAAAAAAAGTTTTTAATATGATATTTAAAAGATAAAATGTAAGATAAATAAAATACGTTAAAAATATTAAGTGTTATTTGTCAAATCAAACGTCTAGAAAATTACGTCTTTATTTAAAATCACTCTCGCCTCTAACTATAAACGTCTCCATTAAATATAAGTAAGTCAGTAAGTAATGTCTCATATTTCCAAAACGTTTCAGGCACGTTTAAAATTCCCATTGAAGAGTTTAGGTTTCATTTGACTTCATTGTGCAGATAAATCAAATGCAAACATCTGAGCCTCGGTTGCTGGTTCGATTTCCATACAACCCTTTGAGCTTTTCATCCTCTTATAAAAAAACCCCCTATGTGTTGTGACCTTAAGGGGAAACGTTTCTCAACCGGCGTCTCAAACAAAAGTCTGCAGACGTCGAGCAAAACAGCCAGAAGTGATTGTCGCACCTTCATGGAGCGAGCGGCGACAAGATGGTCGCATTACGAGCCCGGAGGGGAGATGTAGGATTATATGCACCGTAGCAAATCTTTTCCCTTCATTCAGGACATTAAGATTAAGCTGTAAAAAAAAAAAAGACTTTGCCGGAAAATTAGGACGACGACTCTATAGCTCGGCGAAGTAAAGAGCGTGAAAGGAAGTGTAAGAATGCAGCCGTATATCAACGTCGCTGACAGGAAAAAGCCTCGTGTTACACAAAGGGCTGACAAAACACTCTAAATAAAGGAAGAGGACAAAAGGAAAGACTGATGTCTGGTTTAGAAACGCTCTTTCAACACTCGAAAGAGGGAAGTTTCGTTCTCTGAGACGTGCAACAAATTCATGATTGAACAATCGTGGAAAAAAAGAGAGAAAAAACCGTCTCATAATAATCCTTCACTGCTTTATAATCTTCAAGTCGAAGAAATAAAACTAGTTTAAAATACATTTTTAATAGACAAACTGTTAGCAAATGAGACTCTTTGACAAGTTAGTAGTTTTCTTCAGTCATTTTTGCTTTTGAAATTTCTAACAGCTTCAAGCATTGGCTAGTTGCTAATTGCTAATGCTAACGTCGAGCTAGAATTAGCCATTTGTTTCGACAACAAACACACTTACTAGGAAGAAAATAAAATAGGAACATTAATAAAGGTTTTCTTTAATTAAAAAAATATTCAGAATCAGGAACCTTTTGCCAGTTTTATGTGTGTTTTTTCTATAATAGTAAGTAAGTATAGAAAAAAAAAAAGTACAATAATATGAATAAAATCAAAAAGGATTAATAAAAAAAATTATACATTTCAATTAAAAGAGATATCATTTTATAAAATGGCATATAAATAAGGAATACAAATAAAATATATTCAATTTAATTTTACTCATAAGGAAACAGATGGCTAGAATCAATCAAAGATGATTTATTAACATAGTTATTTTACCTTTTCTTCCTAAATGTTTTCTTTGTATTACTGACAGAGTGATGATATCAGACGTGCAAATAAAAAACGATTAGATTACTTAGATAAGTGAATAAAACATGTTATTAGTAAGAACTTAAATTAACTGTGGTTTCACTTTTCTTTAACTTCAATAAATAAATTAATACATTAAATTAATACTTGCATGACATTGCAGAAGCTTTTAATGAAAGTAAAACATCATGCTTTTATTTCATATATATTCTTTTTTGTTCCATTTATTCTATACTGTAATAAACACAAATTAATTCCTGTATTTTGTTTCTGGTATATTTTGTGTGTGTATACATATACAGTATGTGTTTGGGGGGCCTTGGCATGGTGGGAGCCTCGTATATTACAAATAAAATTAAATAAAACTCCTCTTTAAAGGTGGTTAAAATGTGACAGTCCTATTACTTGCTTTAAGTCAGACCCTCACCACCTCAACCAATGGTGTCAACTCAAATCATACAAGAGGCCAAAATCTTTTTCGAGTTTGAGGCATGAATCTATCTAGAGAATCCTCACTCATCACATCCAGGGAAGTAGATGGAGTTTGTAATAGTAGTAAGTAAAGTAGTTTTTAATGCAGGGCAATCTGAACGCACTTCGAAATGTTCTGTAATGTTTCATTGATTGTAATTAGGAGTTTGTATTGGCAAGAATCAACGCATGCAAGGGACAACGCTACGATATATTGTAATATATGTGTAGTATTGTCGAGTACTTGACTCTGGTGTTGCAGAATTTACAGACCACATGACTGCATCGTAACTGCTTTCATTTGTTTTCAAACCAAAATATGTCCAAACATCAGCTTTTAAAAGCTGCTGAAGTCACTGTATCCTCTCGTCCTCAGTCATCACAGGGATCTCGCAGAATTGTTTTGTTCCTTTATATTCAAAGGACGTAATAGTAAAAATCGGTTTATACGATGCGTATCACGATACAGAGACAGCGATACAGTACATTGTGATACTGTATTAGCAAGGACATATGTGTAGTATTGTCGAGTACTTGACTCTGGTGTTGCAGAATTTACAGACCACATGACTCTTAGCGAAGTCGTAACTGCTTTCATTTGTTTTCAAACCGAAATATGTGGAAACATCAGTTTTAAAAGCTGCTTGAGTCACTGTATCCTCTTGTCCTCAGTCATCAATGTTCCTTTAGCAGCGGAGGACGTAATAACTGCTGCCATCTAGCGGCAGGAAGTTTAAATGCAACACAAAAATTAAGTACCAGCAAGAATATTTGCATGTTAATTGTAAATAAAAGATCTAATAATTGTATTTTACAAATACTTGATTGGAATATAAACCTTAAATATATGACATGAAAGCCAAAAAAACTAAACTAAAACACAAAAACAGAAATAGATTCTTTGCTGTTGAATTTCAATATAGTATCGTGAAAAGAAATATCGCGAAACATCAGCGTATTAATAGTTTCTCACATCCCTAGATTCAGGAAACTTATCTTATACCAAAACACTGATAAACTACCTGTTCTTAAAGTTATAGTTGAACAATCTAAGAGTCAACCAACAAGGAGAGAAAACACAAAAACACTCCAAAAGTCTTGAAACGTCCAACATAGACACCGTCACTCTGGACCAGGAACACGCTCGCAGCCGCACCCTGAGGCCCGTCGCTGCATCCTGTCTAAGGTTTGTCGAGAATAGCGAGAGGATGTGAGGACTCACCTCAGAGCCAACAAGAAAAGAAAAACAAAAACCTGCAAGTTCCTCCTCGTCGATCCGAACCGATCCACTTCACACTCCTGACTGGACGCAAGACGACGACGTCGGCATCGTACGGAACAGAGGCTTGACGGAGGTCGAGGATTCATCCGAGGTTAAGAAGAAAAAAAAAAAAAGCGACCAAGAGGGCGAGCGAGGAAGACAGAAGGAGGAAGTGGGCGTCTGTTGTGTGAAAAAGGAAATGGCAGAAAAAAAAAGAGCGGGACGTTTTAAAGATAAGACGTCATCGGGGGGGGGGGGGGGATCAGCTGTGACAGAAGGTCCTGGATTGAGAAGAGTCCGGTTGACTTGACTTGACTCACTTACAATATTAAAAATCAACTTTAATCGTTCACAGCTTCGATCGAATCCACGTGAGTTGCTAATAGCATTAGCAACAACAAGCACACAAAGGAGGAAAACATTGAAATACTGGAGAATAATTGACAAAATATAGTTTGGAAAACATGAAAAATATGATACTGATTATACATGAGGTCACATTAAATACACAACATTTATATACATTTCTGATGGCTAACAATTGTATTATTTAACTAATTTAAGTCATTAAAGATCTTCGTTTCAGGATGTTTTTTTATTTGTACTTATTTTGGAAGGGGTAAAGTATTTTTTTTATCAACTTGTTTTTATATTAGATTTCTAAATTAAATTCATTTTAAAAGAAATAAAACCCAATTAAAAAACAACTGTAGCCTTTTTAAGCTTTATTTTATCTTATTTTTTTGCATTTTACTTTTTGTTGCTGTAGGAAATATTAAATGTAACATTTTTTCATAAAAAATAAAAAAAATAAAAGCAATTAAACTATAACTTAAGCTACTTATAATTTGAATATTCAAGCTCCTTTTATTCGTCCCTTCTTTTTGGGGGGGCTTGGTGGCCCCTAACAAAAGTCAAAGTATATAATGTAGCCCCTGAGGAAATCCAGCGCTAAAATCTTTGACACCAACGTTGGATCCTGAGTTAAGGTCCCTAAAAAATGATTGATTTATTTCCTTCCATTTGTGACATAACTTCTAAAACCTCAACAGAATAAAGTGTGATTGAACACGAGAGGCAGTTATGTGAGCTTTTAAAAAAAAAAAAAATTCTGAATGTTGTTGATCAGAACGATGACGCCAAGAACACAAATAGCTGCAGCGAAAAAAGGTGAGTCATTTTATAATAGATTTTATGTAACCAATGATTTAACGTTACTTTTTTTTTTTCAATAACCATTATTTCTCCGCGAACACAGAAAAGAAGAACCTCTGGTACAAAAATAGACATGACACATCTACCCCGAGTTATGCTCGACATCTAAGATCAAATCTTTGGCATCATAGTTCATGTAAAATATATATTGTATATCACAATGTTGATGGTTTTTTTTCAACTATATCATATGGATTATTATCAGCTTTGTATTTTTATGTTTTTTTTTTTTATTGTGTTCATTTCTTTGGCTTGTGTGCCTGAAATATGCTGATATTTGGGCATATTTTTGTTTCAAAAACAGTTAATCACAGTCAAGAGTAATGACTGGGGATGAGTGGATACAGTGGACTCCTGCAGTTTTTAAAGGCGATGTTTGGACATATTTTGGTTTGAAAACAAATGAAAGCAGTTACGACTTCGTCAAGAGTCATGTGGTCTGTAAATTCTGCAACACCAGAGTCAAGTACTCGACAATACTACAAATATATCCTTGTTCCTATAGTATCACGATATATCGCATTGTTGCCCCCTGTACTGTGATGTAGTGACTGAAGTATGGTATCGTCAGATTCAACAATCAATGAAACGTTAAAAAGATTTTGATTGAAGGACCAAGAACAGAACCTTGAGGGACTCCACACAACAGATCCGCCAATTCAAACCTCATTTGATTGGCAGATACACTGAAACTGCGACCAGAAAGGTATGATGAGAACCATTGTAACACAGACCCAGACAGTCCCATTTCATCCCTCAGTCTTCTCAGCAGGATCTGGTGATCAACTGTGTCAAAGGCTGAGGACAGATCCAAGAGAACCAGAACAGTGCATTGACCCGAGTCAGTCGGCATCATGATGTCACTGGACACTTTCAGTAAGGCTGTCTCCGTAGAGTGATGTTTACTGAAAACTTCTCATGGATGTCACTCTGATCCAGGAACAAAGACACCTGCTCAGTCACCACCTTCTCCAATATCTTGGACAAGAAAGTGAGCTTAGAAATAGGCCTGAAATTACTGAGGTCAGTTGGGTCTAAGCCTGGCTTTTTGAGCAGAGGCTCCACTAGGCATGTTAAAATGCATTGGGAAAAACCCCTGTGGAAAGGGAGAGGTTCACCATATTGGTAACCCAGGGGCCAATAACATCATCTGAGCAAGAAGAGGGTTTCATCTTGTTCACTTGTGCCGAAATATCACCCAGAGATACAGCACTGAAGGAAGACCAAGAGGAGGAGAGGGGCTCAGAGACAGCAGGGGTTCCACACAAAGAGGGAGAGATTTTCTCTTTGATCAATTTAATTTTGTCAATGAAAAATCTAAATTAATTAATTAATTATTAACTTAATTAATATGATTAAATAATAAAAACAATATCCAAATGTTGTGTATTGTTGCTATAATCTTTGATTACTATTATAACAAACTCAGGATTCAAGCTCCAAACGTAAACACGATCTTTGATAGTAAACCGTGGAAGAACGGCTTGACATCCTGACTCACCCTGTGTAACACACACTTCCACTTGTACATCTGACACAGTGAGTCACGTCTTTCTCCCTCTCCGATGCCGAGGCTCAATGTCCAAATTAAACATTTCGTGTTTGTTTTTTTTTTTCGGCCAAGCGACCGACTTCAGTCTCGAACCTCAATGGGGCCATGTGTGCGAGCGCTAAACAACAAAAACAAAAGAAGCTCACTCCACCCTGTCTGAGGTCAGCTGCGGTCGCTATCACACTCGTAAATAACAACATCTGGCAATTTTTAGGTCGAACTTTCCTCCCGACGCAGACGCGAGCCGCTCAAATTTATGAGGTTAAACCCAGAAGGAAAAGTGTATCGTTCTCGTGGAAGCGAAGCAAAGCCCATAAAGCAACAATATTTTAGCAAAGTTTTTTGTCGCTGAAGTCTCCTGGCCAAGTGCTGGCTCAGCGAAGCAAAAGTAGCAGAAGTTTGCGAGTCTTATTGGGCAATCGCTCACATGACGCCTGAATCAATACAACACCATCTCCGGCCGTGTCGTCGTCGTCGTGCTACAAGTTGAGGCTCTGCTGCATCCTGTCTGTCTTCAGCTCGTCACCACAAACTCTCTGTTCTTGTCAAGTTCTTGTGTTTGCTTTTCGCAGAGGAGTTTCCATTCAAAGTCCTTCTGAACGCCTTGAAATGTCATTTTTTAAATAGCCAAGAGCCGAACGGCTCTTCAACAGATTGAACCAGTGGATAAATGTAAGACAGGAACAAGTTTTTTTTCTTGTCTTTAGGGGATGTTGATGTGGGCTTTTGTTGTTTGAAATGTTGTTTAAATGCAGCTGCTGTTCACCGTCAATCAAACCAGGAGCCAGACTTAGTCAAAACACAGACACTGCTTAAAAGCAACAAAAAACTGGCTGAATTATAACCAACTGCCTCTATTTGTGCAAAATGAATAACACATTTCAGGTCAAAACAGATCCTTATCTTAATGTTTATCTTGTCATACTTGTCAAAAGATCACTGATGCTTATTAAGCTAGTCGTTTAAATGCTAAAATATATATAAATATAAATAAGATAAGATTCAGTTAGTGTTGGCAGTCATGAAGGAACAAACAAGGAAGTCATACTACAAAATAAAACACAAGTGTTTATGGTTCAACAAACGACTGCTTGTCATTGTGTTATAGCTTAAGTAAAACAATGATAATAATTCAAATCTTAATTTTTATATTGGCTTACCTGTACAAAATAATTAGTAAAACAGCTAATTGGGCATTTTTTTTGTTAAATACTAAACAAAATAAACACAATAAAATATCCTAACCAATAAACTAACTCAATTTATGTTGACAAACAAGTAATTGTTTTGGGAACCAAATGAATGCTGGTCATTATTTTATGGCCAATTGTGGTGTAATAATCATAAAAGATCATCATCTTTCCTGAATAAAGAATCAAAAGTTCGCTGATGCTAACTAAGCTAATTGTTACAATTTTAAAAACAAAGAAGCTAACTCAGCTAATGTTGACAGACATTATTATTACATTTAACAAAGGACTGATGGTCATTATGTTCTGGCCAATTACTGAATAACAATCCTAACAGATCCTTATCTTAGGGTTTATCTTATCTTATCTGTACAATAAATAAAATCCTCATTGATTGTTAAATGCTCAAAACAAAGAAGCTAACCGACAAGCTAATTCAGTTAATCTTGATTAACTGTCACGTGGAAAAACTGGGAAGTATCTTCCACTTAAATAAAATGTAATATATTTGTTGCAACAAACGGAATAACAATCAATTAATAGATCTTTATCTTACCTGTCGAATAATGAAAATATACAGATGCTAACTAAGCTAATAGTTAAATAGCTTAAAAAACAAAGAAGCTAACAGACAAGATAATCCAGTTATTATGGAAAAACAGTCATGTGACAAACAAGGAATACTACCAAATAAAATGTCATTTTTTAACTTAAAATGAACAGTGACATACGTTTTTTAAGCTAGCATAGCTGTTAGCAACATAAGTGAAGTGAAAGTAATATCCCCTTAAGTTAAATTTAAAATAAGCTGAATCATCATTTATTTCTTTAACAACAGCAGCTGAAAATGTTCTCAAAGCCTTTTTAAATTGATAAAAACACAATTTTATGAAAATTAAAAAATAAATAAAACTTGAATAAAAGCTTTTTCCGCTTTAATAAAAATGTTTTTCCAACCCCTCTCTTTCTAGCAAGGTTGTTAGATAAGATGATTTGTTTCTTCTCCTCCCGGGCGGACGAGAACAATGGTCTCCGGGTCAGTTCAAACACAATCTATTAAAGTTACATTTAAAACAAACATTGTCACACTTTTGTTGCGCCGTTCGACATCGAAGGTCAGCGCTAAAAGCCGAATAATCCAAAATAAAAAAAAGCGTAATTACACGTTTTCCACTGAAAGCCTCTTCGCGGGGAGTTAGTTAAAGTGTGCGTGAATGTGCAAGTGTGTGATCATTAATGTGTGCGTTCGAGGAGCTGCAGGCGTCCAGACTCCGACAGAGTGACCTTTTGCTCTGTTCAGGTTGAACGCCTGCCTTTTCTAATGCGTTCACAGTCAACGACTGTCATCCCATAATAACTCGCTCAGGACGACGGATGTGTTTGTTAACGTATGAACACGTGTGCTGAGAACATTAAACGCACACAGAGGATGGCCTTCACTTTTTACTGAAAGATCAATTAATTTGTTAATAAAATAGGGAAGTCGCATCTCTATTGACCAGCAGGTGGACACGTTAGAAAACATGTATTTACCTTTTTTTGGTAAGAAAGACGTCAAAAAGTCAATCAATCTTTAACGTTATACCATAAAAAACAATATAATTATATTATTATAATATTGCATTTGACACTAAACCAAAAACGTATCTTTAGCATAACATAGCGTTAGCAGTGTTGCTTAATAACGTAAGCTGTGTTACGAAATATCATTAGCTTTGTTGCGAAATAGCACTAGCTCTGTTACGAAATAGCGTTAGCTGCGCTGCAAAATAACGTTAGCCGTCTTGCTTAATAACGTTAGCTGTGTTGGTAAATAGCGTTAGCTGTGTGGCAGGATAGCATTAGCAGTGTTGCTGGATAACATTAGCAAAAGGGGGAAAAGATGGATAATAAGAGCATGTGTTGTTCTCAGTATTATCTTGATCTTTAAAGTATATACTTTTTTGAGTATTGTTTTGATTGTTTAAGCGCTTTGTGACCCTGGTCTAGAAAAGCGCTATATAAATAAATATTACTTACTTACTTACTTAAATGTATTGGTTGGATGAAATTCAGCATCACAGAGAGGGCTAATGTTAGCTGTGTTGCTAACTAGTGTTAGCTGTGCGGCTAGCTAGCTTTAGTCGTGTTGCCAACTAGCGTTAACTAAACATCATTATAGGATTTCAAACAAAAGATGCAGAAGAAAAATTATTTCAAATGACAGACTTATAACTTTCACACAAACATTTAACTCAAACTCAAATGCACGGAAACCAAGGAACAGAAAAAATAAAGTTATTTAATTTAATTAAAATTTTAAACAGAAAAGTTAAAGATAATGTAATGTTAAATGCATCCTTAAAATGAATGTCATGACAAGCACTTAAATAAATGGAGACATATTCAAATTAAATTAAATCCACAGCTTTTTTATTATCGTTATTATTATTTTATTGTTTTTTGTGCGATCTTAATAACCAAAAATATATATATTTACCAAACAGGAAGTAAGATCTCACTGACATCTTAAAAGGTCAACGTTAGAACGTGACTTCATAAAGACACGGTATTGACAGTAACAAAAAAAAAAAGTTTTTAAAACCACCTTCTCATTCAGGTCGAGAAGAAAAAGTGTGACGAAGTCAAATCAAAAATCGCTCGCTCAACAAAAACATCCTCATCCAACGCCAAGAAAAAGCACCGACTTCTCAAACCACATTCAATTAAAAACCCTTTTGTTGAAAGAGAAGAAAACATGGGGTCAGAAGCTCCAAAGGTGCCTCTGAAGCCGACATAAAAGACGTTCAAAGAGACGAAGTATTCTCGCGGTTGAAACAAAACAAACGCTTCATTACTGCCTCCCATTCATTACTAATCTCGACTCCCCTGAGAGATAACAGGCTGTTTTCCCAGCGACCACTTAGACGTGTCACTGGAGGATAAACACTGGTGCCATTAATAACATTTATTATGTCCCAGTTATGTCGGCCCGGGAAAAAAAAAAACTACCTTCCACTGACTAATTGGTAACAAACCGTAACTCACTTTGATCATAATAGGCTTTTGTTTATGTTACGTTTGAAAAACGACAGCATTCTCTTTCAATACATCAAACTAAAAAGCCAGAAAATAGGTTATTTCTAAAAACAATACAGAAGTTAAAGTCTATACAGGAGTTAAAAAAATCAACTCCAAGACTGTTGGGGGCGAGTGTTAGCCGTGTTGCTAACTTACGTTAGCTCAACAAAACAGGCAGAAGTTAAATTATATAATAAAGTAAAAAGCTACAACAGAACTACTTTTTTTAAACTAATAAACATGATAAACTTAATAAACGTCTTACAAACATTCAACTCTTGACAAAATGCTAACTTTAATAATCAAACAAATCACATAATCAAGTTTCGGTTGATAATGCTAACAACACGGGTATTAAAATCAGTTATTGGTTTAAAATTGGGTGGAAAAAAAATCATTGGGGACGAAAATTAGCCGTGTTTCGAAATAGCGTTAGCAGTGTTACCAAATAGCATTGGTTGTGTTACGAAATAGTATTAGCAATGTTGCTTAATAACGTAAGCTGTGTTACTAAATAGTGTTAGTTGTGTTACGAAATAGCTTCACTAGCATTGCTTAATAATGTTAACCATGTTGCTAAAAGCAGGGTTGAGAAATAGCGTTAGTAGTGTTATGGAATAGTGTTAGCTGTGCTGCAAAATAATATTAGCTGTCTTGCTTAAAAACTTTAGCTGTGTTGCAAAATATTGTTAGCTGTCTTGCTTAATAGCATTAGCTTTGTTGTGAAATAGCGTTAGCAGGTTTGCGAAATAGCGTTAGCAGGTTTGCGAAATAGCACAAGTTGTGTTACGCAATAGCATTAGCTGTGTTGAAAAATAACGTTAGCTGACTTGCTTAGTAACATTAGCTGTGTTGCGAAATAGCGTTAGCTGTATTACGAAATAGTGTTGGCACTGTTGTGAAATAGCGTTACCTGTCTTGCTCAAATAACATTAGCTGTTTTGCTAAATAGCCATAGCTGTTTTGCTAACATGCTATAGCTCAGCGTCAAGAAAAAGATGCAGAAAATTCTAATTTCTAAATTAAAAAGCGAGGACGAAATTAACTTCTTATAACGAATTAAAGAGAAATTATAACCTTCTCAGAAACATTTACCTCAAACAATGCTAATATGCTAAAGTTAGAAGGGAGACTAGTTGTAAAAAACGCTCAGGAAAACGTTTACGATGGTTACTTAAAACAAAAATAAAACTCAATAGGTTGTTAGGCACGTTCTTATCAAGAAACTAGTCGAGAATCAATTTGGTGACTCTTGAATAAATATTTTTAATATATTATCATGACTAGGTTAGCATTAGCCTTCCTAAAAGTGTTTTGACATCCAAGTATGTTAACGTCGATGTGTTCAGTAGAAGCCCTTAAACATTTTCAAGAGAACTTCCTCAAAAAGCAACAGGGGGACAAAAGTCAGTCCCAGGTCTGATGATCCGACACAACAATGGGCTCCCGGGGGCCACGCTTCACAAGTTCCCATTGACCCGCCGGCTACGCTCCCGCCGAGAACGCCACACAAAAAAAACCCAGCCAGGTCACATGACCGGAGGAAGAATGGCGCTTTAAAGAGCGAGCGAGTGCAGTCACAGAAACACGTTCCATTGTTGGAGTGTGTGTGCGAGTGTGTGTTGTGTTGTGTTGTGTGGCGTTCATTCACAAATGGATAAAAAAAAAAACGCCTCCATCGTGAAGCGACCTTGCCGGCTCTGGCGGCGCCGGGAACGCATCGCCGCATCCGTCTCACGCCCCCTCATTCTAAGTGGGTGCATTTCACAGAAGGCAAACGGAATATAAATAAACCCCGAGTCTATAAACACGGCGACATACAGTAGTTCAGGTTATCAGGCTGAGAAAACAGTTGGAATGTGAACATTAGGACCAGCACCATGGATGCAACAAAGACCTGCTACATCAGATTATGTGTAGAATTCATTCATTTATTAGTGTTTTTTAACAGCGAATTTCCAGGATTTAATAAGATTAAAGTATTATCTTGTTTCAGTACAAAGTCTACAAGTACTCAAATTCATTTTGAATATGAATTCAAGATGAATTTGATCATTTTGATTGACATAAATGGATAATAGTTTAGACCGACTAACATGAATCCAATCGGTTTTTGCGTTAATTCCTGCAGAAGTAAAAACAAGAATAAATAGCATTCAATGATGATTTTAAATAATTAAATAATGGATTATAAATAAATCATTAGTAAATACCATTAAATGATAATAGAGTTTAAATAATAAAATGATGGATAATAAATAAATAAATAGTAAATAGAATTAATTATGATACAGTTTAAATAATAAAATAAGGAATAATAAATAAATAGTAAATATAATAAGAATTAGAATTGAGTTGAAATAATAAAATAAGGAATAATAAATCAATCAATAGTAAATAGCATTCAATGACAATAGAGTTTAAATAATAAAATAATGGATTATAAATAAATCATTAGTAAATACCATTAAATGATAATAGAGTTTAAATAATAAAAGAATGGATAATACATAAATAAATAGTAAATAGCATTCAATTACAACAGAGTTTAAATAATAAAATAATGAATAAGAAATAAATCATTAGTAAATACCATTAAATGATTATAGAGTTTAAATACAAAAATAAATGGAACCAACACTTAATATTTAATTAATAGCATTTGATGCATATTTGAGTTGTAATAATATCATATTGACTAATGAATAAATAATAAATGCAACACTGATAGATCTTAAATAATTAAATATAAAATGAGCGTTTCAATAATTATATAACAAATGAATAAATAGCATAAGTTTCAATAATAAGATAATAATAAATCATATGCAACTGTGATAAAGGTTCAATAATCAATTAATAATAATTAATTAATAAAAAGCATGTGATGAAGATCCTTAATAAAATAGATAAATACAAATAAAATAGCATTAAATTCTGATAGAGTTTCAATAATAAATAAATATGTGTTTTTTCTTAATATAATAGAGGGATAATAAAGGATACTTTTGCAGCAAACATACATATGTTCCTTTCTTAATGGTTTCCTCAGATGGTCGTGAGAAAGATGTTGTTGATCGGAGCTGGACCTTAATGAGTGAAGAGCAGGTGGAGGCTGCAGGCAAACCCACACAGCGGCGAAGCTTCCACCGGAATAGAACCAGCGTTACGTAAGAGCAACGTTGACGGTAAGAGCTTTTGTTTCACTCACTTTTGTTCAGAAAAGTATTTTTATCCCCGGATTTTTCAGTCAGAAGCGCCGCACACTTATGTTGTGAGTCACGCATGTGACAGGAGGTGGAGGTGAACGAACTGTTGGAACGCATGGTGACCGACGGTGACTCACGAGCAAGACGTCATTAAACACGTCGACGACTTATGTTCCTTTATATTCCTGTTCTCAAGGTCCGGCAGTTTTTACGATCGTACACTGACCGGTCTTTGAGTTGTCGTCGATACAAAAAAACGGCAAAAATATAATATCGCAACCGGAACTTTGAAGTTACATAGTAGTACTTGGACGTTCTTGTTGATATGGTGACCTATTGAATAATCAGTGTTTAAGGTAAGATAAGGAAGAGACGTTATTGAAGTCAACCCTTACACAGAGACTTGTAATAAGAAGTTCTTTTTTGTTTTCCTCAATCAAAAATATCTGAATGATCAAATGCATTTTTTTGGTTCCAGTGAAATATTTGGGAATATTGTGTGTTTCAAGACATTATATTATATTACAGGAAATATAATAAAACATTTTTAAAAAGTAGAAAAATGTTAATGCTAATAATGCTAACAAGGTGGATAATACAATCATAATGTATTCAACATCAGAGAACTGTGTTTGGCTAACGTTAGCCGTGTTGCTAATTAGTGTTAGCTAACTAGCGTTATTCGTGTTGCTAAATAGCATTAGCCATGTTGCTTACTAGCCTTAGCTTAATGTCATGATAGGATTCATTTCTCCAGAATGTACTTTATTTCAATTAATTTATTCTGTGCATAAATGCTAAACCTTAAACAAATCTTATATCTTGGAAAACTTTTTAGAGGAAAAAGTCATGTTTAAAAAATGCTAACAAGATGTATAATACAATCATAATTGAATCAACATCACAGAATTGTTGGGGGCTAACGTTAGCTGTGTTGCTTATTAGTGTTAGCTTTGCGGCTAACTAGCATTAGTCGTGTTGCTAAATAGCGTATTTCTAATAATTTTTTCTATACTTGAATGCTAAAAAAAAAAAAAATGTATATCTTGGTAAAAAAAATTGATGTTAGAGTTTGAATTAATACGTTATAAATTAGTTATTCTTTACAAATACAGAAGAATAAAAAAAAATAAAATGGAAAACAAAGAAGGGGGAAACTGAACAGAAAAGGGAGTTTTTTACCGTCAACTGTACGTTGATAAAACGTATAGAAAAAGTAAAATAAAGAAAAATCTTCTGAGACCATTTACCTACACAGTGACTCTATATTATGTTTTACTTTAATTATAAAATGGTATTTTTAAAAAATGAAACATGTTCAAATTAAACTTTCTCATAAAACAGCCTATTATGCAAAAATAGTACTTTTGAAAGCTGATTTTTAAATACCCTGTTTTTGCACGAACATTTAAAAAAAAAAAACATTGAACATCTTGATTGCGAGTCTTGGGAAAAAAAGGTACTGGTGGGAGGCAACATTTTACTTTCAAAATGAGGTGAGTCATCACAAACATCTGCTGAAAAGCACGACTCCAGGTAAAAGATGCTGCCTGGGACTCATAAAATATCAGAATTGTGGCGTTCAGAGTAGAAAAAACGTATTATCTTTACATATTTTTCATCAAAACTACTTTTATAAAATGGTTTTATCACATTGATGCTGAAACACCATCTTTGATGAAACACTTGAATAGAAGTGTGAGAACATATCGATACACCGATACATCGCAATATTTTACTTTTCAAAATACCATATTGATATTCAACAGCTCAGTTTAGCGATTTTGTTAAGTATTTTTGAATTTTTAAATCATATTATATATTAAAGCTAGTTCTTCGTTTGTTTAGCAATCAAACTTCTGACCACTAGATGGCAGCAGTCATTACGTTAATTACGAACAACAAAATACAGCCAGATTGTGGCAATGACTGAGGACGAGAGGATACAGTCGACTCCAGCAGCTTTTAAAGCAGCTTAAGGAAAATTGGTGTAGCGACGTTGACTGAGGACGAGAGGATACAGTTGACTAAGGAAGCTTTTGAAGCAGCTTAAGAAAATATGGTGTAGCGACGATGACTGAGGACGAGAGGATACAGTCGACTCCAGCAGCTTTTAAAGCAGCTTAAGGGAAAATGGTGTATCGATGAAGACTGAGGACAAGAGGATACAGTCGACTCCAGCAGCTTTTAAAGAAGCTTAAGGAAAAATGGTGTATTGATGATGACTGAGGACGAGAGGATACAGTCGACTGCAGCAGCTTCTAAAGCAGCTTAAGGGAAAATGGTGTATCGATGAAGACTGAGGACAAGAGGATACAGTCGTCTCCAGCAGCTTTTAAAGAAGCTTAAGGAAAAATGGTGTATTGATAATGACTGAGGACGAGAGGATACAGTCGTCTCCAGCAGCTTTTAAAGAAGCTTAAGGAAAAATGGTGTATTGATGATGACTGAGGACGAGAGGATACAGTCGACTGCAGCAGCTTCTAAAGCTGATGTTTGGAAATATTTTGGTTTCAAAACAAATGAAAGCAGTTGCGACTTCGTCAAGAGTCATTTGTTCTTTAAGTTCTGCAACACCAGAGTCAAGTACTCGACAATACTACAACTATATACTTGTTACTACAGCAATTATAATATATCGTATTGTTGACGGTATGCAAACATATTATTAAAGCATAACATGAACACAACCCTACACTCAATGGTGGGTAAAAGAACTGAGAAATTATTTCTAATTCTATTTTCAGTCCATCTCACAGCACAAGTGGACGAGTGTGACGACGCGAAGTGATTCCTGACGACACAATGAGGATGTTTCGGGGCTCAGTGGGGAGTTGTCGTCGGATGGAGAGGCGCTAGGATTAGAGAGCACTGGAACATGAATGACTAGAATGCTTTTCACGGCTCGGCTACATTACAGCAGCTTATCTGCCTCACAGTCCAGTCAGACAGGATGTGACGGATTTGAAGATAGAAAAACCTCTATTTTACTAAATCTTCAACAGCATCTGTAGGTTCAATTCCCTTCACTGCACAGTTACAAACCTTCTTCTTCTCTTCTTTAAAGATGCTTGTATAAGTTTTTGATTGTTGTGTTTTTAATGCATTAAAAGTACAGCATTATCTGTGGAATACTTTAGTAATCGGGTTTTCTAAGGAACATTATATTGATTATTATAGACATGGGATTAAACCACTTATAAGTAAGTAAAAGAGAAAACAGGTATCACTCACTTCTTTCCTTTTTTCAGAACAAAAACAAACAAAAAGACAAAAAACAAAAGACATATGGTTAAGCAGTAGTTAGTGGTTTTCTTTCCATCTCGAGGAAACATGACTTTCTGTGAGGAAAGTCTGTCGCCCCAACTAGCTGGGACAGGCTCCAGTCCAGAGAATTAGCGGTAGAAAATGAATAAATTAATGTTTTCGATTCATAAAAACAAAAACTAATGAAAGGACAGAGGCTTTGATGAAAGAAAAACACTAGCGTAGAGTTACACTGACTCGACAGTAGGTGGCGGCAAAAACAAACGTGGACAGAGACGAAGCATCTTCACAGCTGGTATTAAAAAGTGTAAAACATACGGTTAGATATTCCATTGGTGGAGCCAGTTTTATGTAGATGTTTGCCAGTAATTTATGTGATATTCATAATTATTAGTTGTATTTTTGTTCATTCTAGGTTTGGTGTGTCGCGCTCTGTTATTTAAGGTTATAACTTTTACAGCTCAAAAGTGCCTGTTTATGGTGGCTGCGCGTCACATGATTGGCTAAAAATACCATCAAGTATCTCTGCACTCTTTTGGTTTGGTCTGGTGGTTCTATTACACCAACATTTTAAAATTGAATTTAAAAGGCTACAAATGACAACATATTGAATCTAGATAATTTATTATTGTTATTTTTATTATTGGAATTAGAATATCAAACTATGTTTGGAAAAAAAGGAATTCATTAAAAAATATTCATATTTTTCAATTATTCAATAAAAACACATTCAACTTTTCAATATTTGAATTATTGAACTTTATTATTAAATAAAAATTGATTACATTTCTCAATATTCAAATTATTGACTTAATTAAAAACGTATTCAACTTCTTAATATTTAAATTATTGACACAATTATTTACTAAAAACAACTTAAATTTCTCAATATTTAAATTATTGCCTTAATTAAAAACAAATTCAACTTCTCAATATTTAAATTATGGACTTAATTAAAAACTAATTAAACTTCTCAATATTTAAATTATTGACTTAATTAAAAACTAATTAAACTTCTCAATATTCAAATTATTGACTAAATTAAAAACTAATTCAACTTCTCAATATTTGAATTATTGACTTAATTAAAAACTAATTCAACTTCTCAATATTCAAATTATTGACTAAATTAAAAACCAATTAAACTCCTCAATATTTAAATTATTGACTTAATTAAAAACGAATTCAACTCCTCAATATTTGAATTATTAACTTAATTAAAAACCAATTCAACTTCTCAATATTTAAATTATTGACTTAATTTAAAACTAATTAAACTTCTCAATATTTAAATTATCGACTTAATTAAAAACTAATTCAACTTCTCAATATTGAAATTATTGACTAAATTAAAAACCAATTCAACTTCTCAATATTTGAATTATTGACTTAATTAAAAACGAATTCAACTTCTCAATATTGAAATTATTGACTTAATTAAAAACCAATTAAACTTCTCAATATTTGAATTATTGACTTAATTAAAAACTAATTCAACTTCTCAATATTGAAATTATTGACTAAATTAAAAACCAATTCAACTTCTCAATATTTAAATTATTGACTTAATTAAAAACTAATTCAACTTCTCAATATTCAAATTATTGACTAAATTAAAAACCAATTCAACTTCTCAATATTTAAATGATTGACTTAATTAAAAACTAATTCAACTTCTCAATATTCAAATTATTGACACAATTATTTAATAAAAACAAATTAAATTTCTCAATATTTAAATTATTGACTTAATTAAAAACTAATTAAACTTCTCAATATTCAAATTATTGACTAAATTAAAAACCAATTCAACTTCTCAATATTTAAATTATTGACTAAATTAAAAACCAATTCAACTTCTCAATATTCAAATTATTGACTAAATTAAAAACCAATTCAACTTCTCAATATTTGAATTATTGACTCAACCAAAAACAAATTCAACTCATATTACTTTAATTATTGGTTTCAATTATCAAAAAAAATAAAATTAATAATGCAACAATTAAAAAAAAACAAAATGTAAAATCCAACCATTCAATATAATAAATAACGATCTCTCAAGACTAACATGTGTCCTGGATGACAAATTGAAGTTGTTTATATAGAGTAAACACACAACATTCATCTTATACATTTTTCTTCCTTCGACCGCTAAACTACGAGCTACAACAAAGCTCTTCGTGGTCAACGTGTCGCACGTTAATCTCTGAATCTTTGATTTTTAAATCTGCTCTTTCACGCAGCTGGACATCCATTTCATTCTTTGCAATAAAAAAAAACGCTCGACACCCGAGATCGCTGCCATTTCGAGCAGCGATCGATGTCTTCGTCTGCAGCGTCGTTGTCCTTTCCATACACTCCTGGTAATGGAAACACGGACCACACTTAGCTAAAATCCAATAGCTTGAGGGATTAACATCTCCGCTCGAGCACGTAATAACCAAAAGGTCATGTCTTGGCTCGACACACCGTCGTCTGATGTTCGCTGGCTGATGTTTTTTATTTATTTTAAAGTGTTGTCAAAGAATCATGTTTGTCGTAAACAAGCCCAGACTCCGGTGTCACTCGAGGAGCTTCTATCCCCGCTTGGCTTGAGTTAGCCTAGATTGAGATGATGGCCAAGAGCCGGAGAACATTTGGGATTGATCTCGGACTATTTTTACATGCCCTACTTGAATTAAATGGTTCAGACACCAGCCGGTGAAAAAAGGCTTATTGAACTCAAATGGTTAGAACGTAAGAGAATCCATGCAGGATCTGCCATTAGAGCCACTTTGGAGCGACTTTAAAGAACATCGATGGAATCAACAGAACCGTCAATACAGACGTTCCCCCGAGGCACTCTGGTTTCAAACACAGTTAGTGTTCATACGCTGAATTAAAAAGAGTGTTTGAGATAAGATAAGGATCAGAGATCATGGACCATTAGGGCTCAATGAACAATAAAAGAAGTTACTCTGACTCGACAGTAGGTGGCGGCAAAAACAAATGCGGACAGAGATCTGTGTTTTTTTAAGTGCAAAAATATGTTTCTAAATTCCATCTGTGTTGCCAGTTTTATTTCGATTATTTTATTAACGGTAATCTGTGTGATATTATAAGAAATACAAGTGATAATTATTTGTTGCGTTTCTGTTCATTCCAGGTGTGTTTTGCTACTTGTTCTACTTTCATATTTGTATGATGTTTAATTTTTTATTTATTTATATCCTTCTCCACTTCGTCCACTCAGGTCGTGCAGTGATTTAGGTATTTGAGGTTTTTATTTTCACAGTATTAAAAGTTAAAATGAAGATGTTTATTCATCCAGCAGGAGGCCGACCACGCCGAGTCTGGTTCTGCCCAAGGCTTCTGCCTTCTGATAGGAAGTTCTTTCTGGTCAAATATTCGCTGGGATCAGTTTTGGTTCCTCCGAGATAGTGTTACTTAAACTGTACAGCAGTGGTGGGTAATTACAAGCAAAATCTAAAGTAGCGAAAAGTACTCATACTCATCTGATACCTCAGTAAAACTTGATAGTGATGGTTAAGCAAATGGGGCCTAGGAAAATAAAACAAAAGAAAAATGTTAATTAGCTGTAATTATGTTCCTTTGGGTTGAGAATATTTTCTCCAAACATTTTTGAATCTCAAAAAAATTAACTAGTGAATGAATACTTCAGCTGTGCCATGCTGACCTAAGGAAGATGTTTTGTTTCCACTTATCTTTTCTTTTTTTAAGTGTCCAGAAAAGTTTTATAAAAGTTAAAAATTTTAAAAAAAGGACCCAGCAGATCACACTGAGCCACAGTCGCGAGGAAAAACGTCCTTTTAACAGGCAGAAACCTGGAGCAGAACCGGATTCAGTCTGGACAGTCTTCAAGCTAAATATGCTGAAATTATTACTTTATTGTACTTTTTATTACTTGTAATATTCTTAAACCTCATATCGAAGCACTTTCCCCACCCACATTTTTTTTTTAACTTAAATATTTTTTATAGGCAGTAAGTAAAAAAGTCGTAAAACAAAAACCCTATGGTCATATTTAGGCAATAGTAACGAATACATATCAAATAAAACGGTTAGTTTCTCTAGGATCTTTGGCCTGATCTGTGTCTTGAGATATCTTTGATATGATTTAAGAATACTACACACGTCTTGATGAAGTTAATAGCATAAAACAAAGTCGCGCATCACTTGCTTTCGAAACACACTTTAATATCAGTTCTAAACGTCTCTCAGAAATGTAATGGGAAATGACAACGCACCTGCTCAGGTATGTGAGGATGCTTGTGATGCACTGAGTGGAGATATGAAGGCAACTGAAGTGATGCTCCTCATACTGTGATGAAGGTTCAAGATCAACCCGGAATGATGAGTCGATCATTGATCATCAATAACCTGAACCAAGAGCAACACACACACACACACACACACACACACACACACACACACACACTCACGTCACAGTCATCTCTGAACTGCTGCATACGTGACAATCCAGCGTCTCTGTACCAAGAACGTTCAATGTTCTATTCATTATAGGTTGAGTGCAGTTTGTCCCTCACAGTTTGTTCTCCTCACCTGGACAGGTAATGAACGTTTGAACCAGAGAGGATCTTATACAACGACCTTAGCGGAGATACTGAAACTGCTTTGGATCATGTTATTAATACTATGGAGCCTCGCTTAGTAATACTACGGAGCCTCGCTTAGTAATACTACGGAGCCTCGCTTAGTAATACTACGGAGCCTCGCTGAGTAATACTATGGAGCTATGCTGAGTAACACTATGCAGCCTGAGTATTGCTGAGTAATACTATGGAACTTCACTGAGTAATACTATGGAGCTTTGCTTAGAAATACTATGGATCTTTGCTGAGTAATACTATAGATCTTTGCCGAGTAACACCATGGAACCTCGCTGAGTAATACTATGCAGCCTCGCAGAGTAATATAATGGAAATTTCGGAATACTAGGGAGCTTTACGGAATAATACTTTGGAGCTTCCCTGAGTAATGCTATGGAGCTACACTGAGTAATACTATGGCACTTTGCTGAGTAATACTATGAAGCTGTACTGAATAACACTATGGAGTTCGCTGAGTAATACTATGGAACTTTGCTGAGTAATACTATGGAACTTTGCTGAGTAACACTATGGAGCTTTGCTGAATAATACTATGGAACTTCGCTGAGTAATACTATGGAGCTTCGCTGAGTAATACTATGGAGCAATATTGAAATTGAAATATTGTTGGTTTATATAATTTTTTCTTTATTTTTGTTCTTCCCTATATAATTTTGGCTCATTACTATCCTCCTTTGGCCTAAAGGCCCCTCACAATCACCACAGTACATAATGTGGCCCCTGAGGGAAAGTCATTTCCTACCCCTCGTCTAGAAGTAAAGTTATATAATGTTTTATTATGATAGAAAACAAATACTTATAGTTAAGAAAGCTTGATCCTTTGAGTCAAAGACTGTTTGGTAAATATACATTTTGTTGACGAGCCCAAAGATTTCGGCCCCCGGCGTGATGGAGTTCGACACTCGTGCGTTACTCACTCGGAAGTTTACGGTGAGCGCGAGGCGTGTGAATGAACATGTTGGGAGCAATAACTTGTGTGGAGAAGCCACGAAGAAGTGCAACAGACAGTTTTAATAAAAGAAAAATGGAGGCCGTCGTCCCCTGCGATGGCACAAAAATCCGGGCTCTTATTAAACCATCGCTCAGGAGAGAACACCTGCTCCGAACAACACTCATTACCGGAGCATATATCTCCTTTATGCTGCCGCTGTAATTACGTTAGCGCTGAAGACTATCATCGCCAGAATAATAAGCGCTCTACGGACCGCTGGTATTATGGGATGTGGTTATCACCAGGGTAACCGGTACATCGCAGTAGAGTCGACGTCTAAACACGTAAACAGCTAAATGGGTGAAAATCAAAATTGACAAAATTACAAAATAATTATAGTGTGGCTTGAAGTGCCATAGGAATACACTTGCGGAGCGATACTAGATGGATAGATACACTTTATTGATCCCTCTGGAGGTCTTCTTCGGGAAATTGTTTACCATGGATCCTCACAGAGTAATACTCGGAATCAGAATTATTTTTATTGATATTATCATTGCAGGGTTCTACCAATTAGGATTGTGTTTTGGTAGCTTTGTGCAACATTAAACATTAAATGAAATCAGAAAACTAATACTATGCAGCCTTGCAGAGTAATACTATGCAGCCTCACAGCGTATTACTATGGACCCTCACTGAGTAACACTATGGAGCCTCACTGAGTAACACTATGGAGCCTCACTGAGTAACACTATGGAGCCTCACTGAGTAACACTATGGAGCCTCGCTGAGAAATACTATGGAGCCTCGCTGAGTAACACTATGAAGCCTTGCTGAGTAATACTATGGAGCCTCGCTGAGTAATACTATGGACCCTCACTGAGTAACACTATGAAGCCTTGCTGAGTAATACTATGGAGCCTCGCTGAGTAATACTATGGAGCCTCACTGAGTAACACTATGAAGCCTTGCTGAGTAATACTATGGACCCTCACTGAGTAACACTATGAAGCCTTGCTGAGTAACACTATGGACCCTCACTGAGTAACACTATGGAGCCTACTGAGTAATACTATGGACCCTCACTGAGTAACACTATGGACCCTCACTGAGTAACACTATAGAGCCTTGCTGAGTAATACTATGAAGCCTTGCTGAGTAATACTATGGAGCCTCGCTGAGTAATACTATGGACCCTCACTGAGTAACACTATGGAGCCTCACTGAGTAACACTATGAAGCCTTGCTGAGTAATACTATGGACCCTCACTGAGTAACACTATGGAGCCTCACTGAGTAACACTATGAAGCCTTGCCGAGTAATACTATGGAGCCTATTTAACATTATGGAGCCCTCGCTGAGTAATACTATGGACCCTCACTGAGTAACACTATGGAGCCTCACTGAGTAACACTATGAAGCCTTGCTGAGTAATACTATGGACCCTCACTGAGTAACACTATGGAGCCTCACTGAGTAACACTATGAAGCCTTGCCGAGTAATACTATGGAGCCTATTTAACATTATGGAGCCCTCGCTGAGTAATACTATGGACCCTCACTGAGTAACACTATGGAGCCTCACTGAGTAACACTATGAAGCCTTGCCGAGTAATACTATGGAGCCTATTTAACATTATGGAGCCCTCGCTGAGTAATACTATGGACCCTCACTGAGTAACACTATGGAGCCTCACTGAGTAACACTATGGAGCCTCGCTGAGAAATACTATGGAGCCTCGCTGAGTAACACTATGAAGCCTTGCTGAGTAATACTATGGAGCCTCGCTGAGTAATACTATGGACCCTCACTGAGTAACACTATGAAGCCTTGCTGAGTAATACTATGGAGCCTCGCTGAGTAATACTATGGAGCCTCACTGAGTAACACTATGAAGCCTTGCTGAGTAATACTATGGACCCTCACTGAGTAACACTATGAAGCCTTGCTGAGTAATACTATGGAGCCTCGCTGAGTAATACTATGGAGCCTCACTGAGTAACACTATGAAGCCTTGCTGAGTAATACTATGGAGCCTCGCTGAGTAATACTATGGAGCCTCACTGAGTAACACTATGAAGCCTTGCTGAGTAATACTATGGAGCCTCGCTGAGTAATACTATGGACCCTCACTGAGTAACACTATGGACCCTCACTGAGTAACACTATGGAGCCTACTGAGTAATACTATGGACCCTCACTGAGTAACACTATGGACCCTCACTGAGTAACACTATAGAGCCTTGCTGAGTAATACTATGAAGCCTTGCTGAGTAATACTATGGAGCCTCGCTGAGTAATACTATGGACCCTCACTGAGTAATACTATGGAGCCTCACTGAGTAACACTATGAAGCCTTGCCGAGTAATACTATGGACCCTCACTGAGTAATACTATGGACCCTCACTGAGTAACACTATGGAGCCTCACTGAGTAACACTATGAAGCCTTGCTGAGTAATACTATGGACCCTCACTGAGTAACACTATGGAGCCTCACTGAGTAACACTATGAAGCCTTGCTGAGTAATACTATGGAGCCTCGCTGAGTAATACTATGGACCCTCACTGAGTAATACTATGGACCCTCACTGAGTAACACTATGGAGCCTCACTGAGTAACACTATGAAGCCTTGCTGAGTAATACTATGGACCCTCACTGAGTAACACTATGGAGCCTCACTGAGTAACACTATGAAGCCTTGCTGAGTAATACTATGGACCCTCACTGAGTAACACTATGGAGCCTCACTGAGTAACACTATGGAGCCTCACTGAGTAACACTATGGAGCCTCACTGAGTAATACTATGAAGCCTTGCTGAGTAATACTATGGACCCTCACTGAGTAACACTATGGAGCCTCACTGAGTAACACTATGAAGCCTTGCTGAGTAATACTATGGACCCTCACTGAGTAACACTATGGAGCCTCACTGAGTAACACTATGAAGCCTTGCTGAGTAATACTATGGACCCTCACTGAGTAACACTATGGAGCCTCACTGAGTAACACTATGAAGCCTTGCTGAGTAATACTATGGACCCTCACTGAGTAACACTATGAAGCCTTGCTGAGTAATACTATGGAGCCTATTTAACATTATGGAGCCTCACTGAGTAACACTATGAAGCCTTGCTGTGTAATACTATGGAGCCTATTTAACATTATGGAGCCCTTGCTGAGTTATACAATTGACCCTGGCCGAGTAACACTATGCAGCCTCGCAGAGTAAAACAATGGAACTTTCGGAATACTATGGAGCTTTGCGGAATAATACTATGGAGATTCGCTGAGTAATACTATGGAACTTTGCTGAGTAATACTAAGGAACTTCGCTGAGTAATACTATGGAGCTTCGCTGAGTAATACTATGGAGCTTCGCTGAGTAATACTATGGAGCTTTGAGGAATTATACTATGGAGCTACGTGGAGTAATTATACTATGGAGCTACGTGGAGTAATACTATGGAGTTTCAAGGAGAAATAGTATGTAGTTTGGAGGAGTAATACTATTCAACCCAACAGAGTAATACTATGCAGCCTCACTGAGTAACACTATGGAGCCTTGCTGAGTAAAACAATGGAACTTTCGGAATACTATGGAGCTTTGCGGAATAATACAATGGAGATTCGCTGAGTAATACTATGGAACTTTGCTGAGTAATACTATGGAGCTTTGAGGAATAACACTATGGAGCTCCCTGGAGTAATTCTATGGAGCTTCAAGGAGAAATAGTATGTAGCTTGGAGGAGTAATACTATGGAGCTGAGCAGTGTCATCTGGAGCCTTGTGGTAAAATACTGAAACTAGTGATTTATTTTTCATGTTGGCTATAATTTAGAACCTATTTGAAGTGGGTCAACTAGTATAAAGAATTTTGGTCCGATAAGTACTGGAAGGGTTTTACTGTAATAGGATTAGGACATGTTTGAATAGAGACCGAACCCTCTAGTGGATAACACGTGTAATAACCCTTGACTACAGGGAATAACGTAAACGTTGACGCCAACACGTCCTGAGACTGAACCAGTCCGACTGCGGAGAACGATCCGGTCGCTTCCCAGATCTGCCCTCGACTCGCTGTGCCTGGCACCAGTGAGGAGGAACAATAGAGTCAGTGTGGTGGTCACACACACTCTTGCTTTACACTCCACCAGCTGTCCTCTCGTCCCACCGGCCCCCCCAGCTGGAGCTATACATCAAGCCGAGCGTAGTTCCTCAGACTCCCACCAGCACACATGTCATGTGGCTAAAGATCTCGCGGCCCCCCGCCCCCCCCACACACACACACACTGCTGTACCTCCCTGAGTGACTGCATCAGTGCACACAGCCACAACAAATGACCTTTTTTTTTTTTTTCTAACTCCTCTTGTCACACAGATGTTTGTTCAACTCTTCCCTGCTACGCCCTCCTCACCACACCGGCCTCCGGGGAGAGATGCCCACCGCTGTGGACCCACCCAATAATTTACCAGAGTCCTCGCCCGCCTCGTCCTTTATTTATAACCTCCGATCCTCCCCGTTACAAACATATGCTGGACCAAGTTAGCCCAGATGACAGATGACCGTTACGCCTGCCTGGTCGAGTTTACGTCAACGACCGTGCCGGCTCTTGACCTTTGACCCCCACCCCCCCCCCCGACTGTGTGGCAACCGGTGGAAGTCAGAACCCTGGTGGTCGTCCAGGAAAATGACAAATAAAAGGTACGACCCGTCTTAGAGGAGATTTACAGTAGGTCTGAGGATCTTCACCTCTAAGTTGGGGGTGATGTAGTAAATCAAGGGGTTCGGAATATGAGAAAAAATATATATATATATATATTAGATATTTAAAAAAGATTTCAATATCAGTATTGTATCAATTTCTTTTTAAATCAGTTTTATCTTTAAATTTATTTTCTTTATTTTGGCTCCCAAATTGTATTTTATTTTTTATTAAAGTGCTTTTTGATTTTTATTTCAATAAAGTCCATATAAAATAAATAATTCGATTTAATTTTTGAACTTAGAATTATTTAATAAATTCACAGTTTTAGTTAATTTTTGTGTTGCAATTAAACTTCCTGCTGCAAGATGACAGCAGTCAACACATCCTCAGCAGCTTAAGGTAAAATGGTGTACTGACGATGACTGAGGACAAGAGGATACAGTCGGCTTTTTTTTTTAATTTCAATTAACATGAAAATATCAACTGCATTTTTGTTCCTTTTTGTGTTGCAATTAAACTTCCTGCCGCAAGATGACAGCAGTCAATACATCCTCAGCAGCTTAAGGTAAAATAGTGTACTGACGATGACTGAGGACGAGAGGATACAGTCGGCTTTTTTTTAAATTTCAATTAACATGAAAATATCAACTGCGTTTTTGTTCCTTTTTGTGTTGCAATTAAACTTCCTGCCGCAAGATGGCAGCGGTCATTACATTCTCAGCAGCTTAAGGAAAATTGGTGTACCGACGATGACTAAGGACGAGAGGATACGGTGAACTCCAGTAGCTTTCAAAGCTTCTTACTGTCACCGAATTTGTAAAGTACAAGTTAGCGGGTTATGAAAATATCAATACACTTATATATTGCTAATGTTTTTTACACATTACCATATCTATATTCAACAACACTGTATCGGTTTGTTTGTTGGGCTTTAAAATAATATTTTTACAATAAAGTGCATCAAAAATATATAATTAACATGGATAAAGCCGACTTTTTTTATTTACAATTAACACGAAAATCTCAACTGCGTTTGTTTGTTTTTGTGTTGCAATCAAACTTCCGGCTTCTAGATGGCAGCGGTCATTACTTCCCCCACGGATAAAGGAACGTTGAAACATAACGGTGACTGAGGACAAGAGGATACAGTGACTCCAGCTGCTTTTAAAGCTTATGTTTGGACATATTTTGGTTTTGAAAAACAAATGAAAGCAGTTACGACTTCGTCAAGAGTCATGTGGTCTGTAAATTCTACAACACCAGAGTCAAGTACTCGACAATACTACAAATATATCCTTGTTACTACAGTACCACGATATATCGTTGGTTTACTTTTTAACCAGTAGAGGGCTGTGGAGGGACGGGGGGGTGGTTTAACCAGGCCTGGGGCGACACAAGAGGTGAAGTGACAAGTGAGAGAAATGAGAGAGAAGAAGAACATCATATAGAAGGTGTCCAGGGAAACCTGTCAGCCTACATCAACAGAAACACACACACACACACACACACACACACACACACACACACACACACACACACACACACACACACACACACACACACACACACACACACACACACACACACACACACACACACACACACACACACACACACACACACACACACACACACACACACACACACACACACTCTCTCTCTCTTCTGGTACAACACCCACAACTCATCTCTCACTTTCCTGTTGAGATGCTTTCAAGAACGAAAACTTCTGAATCATCAAAACGCGAAATCTTTCCACTCTTTTTCTACGTTGACTTAGAGTCCGGGGCCTTGACTTCAGCACATGTGGTCTATGTCAAAACCAGCTTTACTTCCAAATATACTGCAATAAAAACTGCCTTCAAGAACTATCTGTTCCACGGTGAAAATATTGACGTAAATACAGAAAATCAATTCTTGATTCACAATTTAAATATCATTCTTTAGATACAGTTTTCTACCATTTGAAATCAGGGATTGTATTTTCACTGTGTGCTCGTACTTGTTTCACAAGAGCTTCAACTGTTGAAATGCATTATGGGACTTTCAGTATCAGTTGTGTAGGGATGTGGTCACCAACCTTTTTCAACTCAGGGCCCACTTAAGAGTCTTAAAAGCCTTTACAGCCGACCTCCGACCCCATAAGTACAAAGGCATTATATTGGGTTTTCATTTCCTTGTCATGTACTCGAAGGAAAAACAATATAATGAAAATAATATTTGAAAATGTTTAATATCCTTTTAAACTTAATAATGTTTTAAATGATTAAACTCGTTATGTGTATTTTTATTTTTATATAATTACATCCACCCTCCCACGAAAAAAGATACCATTTTGAAAACGATTTTGCGGCCCACTTGCAATACCTTCGCGGCCCACCAGGGGACCAAATACTTCGGTTGTATGAAGTATCGAAACATGCTTTGTCTTTCAGGGCCAAGTTTCTGACAAAAAACAAGTGATAAAGGCGGTGAAATCAGTTTGATTTATCACTTGTTAACAAGTTTTCCTTTGTACTGAAAATGATCTGTCATTTATTTTCCAAAAAGAAAACATCCTGAAGGCTGAAAGGTTTACCTCATAATGTGATACTATGTGTATTTATTGTTCTTAGAATTTATCTAGTAAGATTAGAATCGAATGACAGTTGTGTTTTAGGAACAAGTATTGAAGTGAACGTATCGGTTTCATTACTGGTGTCGGAACTTTTCCACCGACATCAAGCACTACTTTTATGATGAGTCAGGAGTAAATGCATGATGAGGATTTTTTATTTTGGTATTTTTAATATTTAATATTTGGTATTTTGGCAACGGTATTAAAATGCAAGTTGAATGTCTGTATTTTATCATAACCTTTCTTTAGGATGTATAAAAAAAACAAACTAAAATAAAGGTTTTGATACAACCATTTGAACAAAAGTAATAATAATGTGCGGACCAAAATAATATTGTGTATTGGAATCATGTCAGTAGTGTCAATATTAATAATACAAAAGGTCAAAATCTGATTTTGGAGTCTGATTTAATATTGTATTTTCCTTCGGTGAGGCTCAATTTATCTTAATTATCTTCTTTAATGTAGAGACTGTGTTGAAGAATTGTTCCGGTAAGAACTATTTGAAGATTTCTTTTAAGTGGATGTTGCTAGGCTAACTGCTAGGCTAACAGCAAGGCTAACTCCTAAGGCCAATGTCCTACACTGACAGGAAATACTCTGTGTAAATATCACGAGCGCTTCCAGTCTATTGTCTACATGGTAAGGTGCTCGCGATATTTACACAGAGTACTTCCTGTCAGTGTAGGACGTTAATCTAGCAGCTAGCCTAGCAGGTAGCCTAGCAGCTAGCCTAGCAGCGTTTCAAGTTTTTCAGGAAAAATTCTAATGTCGAGGCTTGAATCCAAGATGGACGTTACAGACAATCAGTTTGGAAGTATTTGGATGTTTTTAAGAGTCTTTTTTGGACGAAGACAACTGAGCTCCAGTCGTTGTTTTTTTTTAACATTCTTGTCTATAACTCTTAAAAGTATAGATTACTCTGAAAATAATCCTAGCTCTGAGTCGACATGAGGGTGAGTAGAAAATGAGTGACATTTGAATTATGGCTGAATTATCACTTTAGTCTTTGTAGATTTTGAGACAACGGGCCACTAAAATGACGTGGTCGGCCAAACTTTGGACCCCAGGCCATGACTTTGAAGTTTGTGGATTAAAGGGTATTCAGCATACAAGAATACATTTAAAAAAGTATTTTTTCCATACAAATTCATCGACTAGATATCAGTTTCTTTAGAGATCGACCGTCAACAATAAATCTAATTCAAGATGGCCGTTCTTCCCGATACACGCTCGTGAATAAAAACTCAGCATCAACCGAGTGCATCGTAAACTCAAGGTTTAAACGAGATCCGGCGACGACGACGTGAGTTTCATCGCGGCTCGTGACTGACAACACAGTAAAAGTGTGGTCGCAACAGTTTAAGTGCGACGGCTATTTATGGACGTGATTCCATCTTTGCCTTGTATGGGTTAATTACATGAACTCATCGTCGCTGTGACACAAGAGGGAGAGAGAGAGAGGAGGGAGAGGAGGAAGAGGAGGGTGAGAGAGGAGGGACAGAGAGGAGGAAGAGAGAGGAGGAAGAGGAGGGAGAGAGAGGAGGGATGAAGAGGAGGGAGAGAGAGGAGGAAGAGAGAGGAGGAAGAGAGGAGGGAGAGAGAGGAGGAAGAGAGAGGAGGGAGAGAGAGGAGGAAGATGAGGGAGAGAGAGGAGGGAGGAAGAGGAGGGAGAGAGAGGAGGAAGAGAGAGGAGGAAGAGGAGGAAGAGAAGGGAGAGAGAGGAGGGAGAGAGAGAGAGGGAGAGGAAGGAGAGAGAGGAGGGAGAGAGAGGAGGAAGAGAGAGGAGAGGAGATGAGGGAGAGAGAGGGGGAAGAGAGAAGAGCGAGAGAGAGGAGGGAGACGAGGAAGAGGAGGAGAGAGAGGAGGAAGAGAGAGGGGGAGAGAGAGGAGGGAGAGGAGGAAGAGGAGGGTGAGAGAGGAAGGAGAGGAGGGAGAGAGAGGAGGGAGAGAGAGGAGGGAGGAAGAGGAGGGAGAGAGAGGAGGAAGAGGAGGAAGAGGAGGGAGAGGAGGGAGAAGAAGAGGAGGGAGAGAGAGGAGGGAGAGAGAGAGAGGGAGAGGACGGAGAGAGAGGAGGGAGAGAGAGGAGGAAGAGAGAGGAGGGAGAGAGATGAGGGAGAGAGAGGAGGGAGAAGAAGAGGAGGGAGAGGAAGGAGAGAGAGGAGGAAGACGAGGAAGAGGAGGAGAGAGAGGAGGGAGAGAGAGGAGGGAGAAGGAGAGGAGGGAGAGAGAGGAGGGAGAAGGAGAGGAGGAAGAGAGAGGAGGGAGAGAGAGGAGGAAGAGGAGGGAGAGAGAGGAGGGAGAGAGAGGAGGGAGGAAGAGGAGGGAGAGAGAGGAAGGAGAGAGAGGGGGAAGAGAGAGGAGCGAGAGAGAGGAGGAAGAGAGAGGAGGAAGAGAGAGGAGGGAGAGAGAGGAGGGAGAGAGAGGAGGGAGAGATAGGAGGGAGAGAGAGGAGGGAGGAAGAGGAGGGAGAGAGAGGAGGAAGAGGAGGGAGAGAGAGGAGGGAGAGATAGGAGGGAGAGAGAGGAGGGAGGAAGAGGAGGGAGAGAGAGGAGGAAGAGAGAGTAGCGAGAGAGAGGAGGAAGAGGAGGGAGAGAGAGGAGGGAGAGATAGGAGGGAGAGAGAGGAGGGAGGAAGAGAGAGGAGCGAGAGAGAGGAGGGAGGAAGAGAGAGGAGGAAGAGAGAGGAGGAAGAGAGAGGAGCGAGAGAGAGGAGGAAGAGGAGGGAGAGAGAGGAGGGAGAGAGAGGAGGGGGAGAGAGGAGGGAGGAAGAGGAGGGGGAGAGAATTCCTCCTCGGGCCACTGTGATATCATCGCTTTGGGTGGAATGTCATTGGAATGAGGTCATGGGTTCGAAAACGCTCTCGTCTTTTGAGCGAGACGGTCGATGATGTCGGGTTAAAATCAACGTATATAAATGTTCATGTGTCGACTTATAAAGATGCCAGTGTTTAAGATAAGATAATGAGATCATGTCAGGATTAACAGTAAAACTAATGATCCAAGCAAAAAAAAAGTCAGAAAACGGAAATAATTAAAAAGCAACATGTAGAAATACATTTTGTAATAACTGCATAAAAAGGTAAACGTACAAATAAGTTAAAATATAATATTAAAAATTAAATAAATGTATTGATACGAAAATATTTTCACATTAGACTTCAAGTATAAACATGGAAATTATTAAAATGGAAAAATGTATAAATACCTGAATAAAATGAACATTTTGGAATAACTGCGTTAAAAGCATAAATAATGAAACGCACAAATAAATGAAAGTCAAAATCTTTAAATAAATATATATATATATATACCAAAATATTGCGAGTAAAAAGTAAAAAATAAATAAGATTTAAAAAGTACAAAAACGACTTATTCTACTTGTACGTCAACCAATTCTTCTACTACTACTACTTCTACAAATTCTACTCCTAATTATTCTACTACTACTTCTACTACTAATTCTTCTACTACTACTTCTACTACTAATTATTCTACTTGTACTTCTTCTATTTCTACTTCTTCCATTTCTACCACTTCTACTACTACTTAATCTACTTCTTCTACTTCTACTACTTGTAATTTAACTACCAATTCTAATACTTATTCTGCTCCCACTACTACTTCTTCTACTACCAATTATACTACTACTACTTCTTCTACTACCAATTATACTTCTACTTTTATAACTAATTCTACTACTACTTTTACTACTTATAGTTATACTACGAATTCTACTAGTAATTCTATTATAAAGCCAAATGTATAAATACCTGAGTAAATAAATGGTGAAATAATTAGAAGCATAAATAATAACACGTACGAATATATATACGTTTAAATCTAAAGATAAATAAATGTATTTACACAGAATATTAGTAAAAACATCCACACATGTATTATTTTAAATTCCTCTTTCTTCATAAGCTCCAGGCTCAGAGAGTGAATAGAAGAAGGAGTTTCCGAAGATCTAAAGTGACTTAAGAACATGAAAAGCATGTTTTCCCAGCATGTGTCGCCACTTTTAAAATATCTCGTCGCTTTATGATCCTCGTCGTTGGCTCTGGTATTTCCTGTCTTCTCCTCCCTGGCACTGCCCGGCTTTTTAGGGAAAGAATCTCACCACAGACATGTGAGACAAAGAGTTGAGACTCAAACGCTCACAACAACAACAGCAGCAGCAGCAGCAGCAGCAGCAGCAGAGCGTCGGCCCCGGGGCCCCAGGATTAAAAGCTTCTACAATCGTCCCGATCCTTAATAGAGTCGCTCGCGGACCTTCTCGGCGAGAGAGGCAGGTGGTCCCGGAGTCGGGGTCCACAGCAGAGACACCAGCTCCAGGATTAAGGAGAGTAAACGACGAGAGCCGAAGAAACGACACGACAGCAGCAAAAACAAACAAACAAACAAATGTAGCCGTCGATTCATCTGTCGAGACGCTTCTTTCAGATGAACGTTGAGATGAAAAACAAGTCAGTCTTCAGCTGGTTTGCTCTGAAGATCCATGTGTGTAGATCCATGTGTGTAGATCCATGTGTGTAGATCCATGTGTGTAGATTCATGTGTGTAGATTCACGTGTGTAGATCCATGTGTGTAGATCCATGTGTGTAGATCCATGTGTGTAGATCCATGTGTGTAGATCCACGTGTGTAGATTCATGTGTGTAGATCCATGTGTGTAGATCCATGTGTGTAGATCCATGCGTGTAGATCCATGCGTGTAGATCCATGTGTGTAGATCCATGTGTGTAGATCCATGTGTGTAGATCCATGTGTGTAGATCCATGTGTGTAGATCCATGTGTGTAGATCCATGTGTGTAGATCCATGTGTGTAGATCCATGTGTGTGGATCCATGTGTGTAGATCCATGTGTGTAGATCCATGTGTGTAGATCCATGTGTGTAGATCCATGTGTGTAGATCTATGTGTGTAGATCCACGTGTGTAGATCCATGTGTGTAGATCCATGTGTGTAGATCCATGTGTGTAGATCCATGTATCGATGGACGGATCAGGTGATAAAGAAAAGTGATTTTTAAATGATAAGACACGATTTAAATGTATGTTTATGGACGTTTATTAGAAAATTGATCACATTTCAAATGTTGAACGTTTAATTGTGTGAATGCTGAAGGCATTACTACTTATACTACTAATTGTTCAACAACTACTTATTATATTTCTACAACTTCTACTACTTATTCTACTTATACTTCAACTACTAATTCTAATACTACTTCTACTCCCACTACTACTACTTATTCTACTAAAAGTTCTACTTGTATTACTAATTATACTACTAATTATACTCATACTTTTACTACTACCTTTTCTACTACTACTTCTTCTACTTGTACATTAACTACTAATTCTAATACTTCTTCTACTCCCACTACTTCTACTACTACTTCTTCTACTTCTACTATTTATTCTACTACCAATTCTACTTCTATTTTTATGACTAATTTTACTACTTATTCTACTACTACTTTTACTACTTATACTACCAATTCTACTAGTAATTCTACTTATACTTTTACTACTACTTCTGCTTATACCTTTACTACTAATTTTACCACTGCTTCTAAATATATAATACTAATTATACCACTACTTCTACTTATTCTACCATTTCTACTACTACTACTATTATTTCAACTCCCTTTTCTTCTTTTTTTTTCTTAAGTTTTTTTCAGTTCATTTCAACTTTTTCACATCTTTCTCGCGTCTTTTTCATTTTTTAAACTCATGTTTTACTTTAAATACTAGTAAAAAAAAAAATACTTTCAAGCATTACAGTTTACAGAATAAGAAGATTCATCATTCACACTGCATTTTATCATTCATTATTTCTTCTTATTTTTAATAAAGTAGATGGTGTGAGACTCGAAGAGACGCTACGTCACCGACCATACAGACAAAAATGTGTATTTTGAATACAACGCACACAGGGATCACTGATGTACCAGATCGTGTACTGATAGTATCTATCGATTCGTGGTGTTTGTTAATCAACTTAAAAAGTTGTTATTCCAACATGTTTTCAACAGCAGCAGAGAAAAGACATGTGACTTCAAAAAGGAGCGACAGATAACAGAGAGTTATGACCTTCTGACCCCCCGGGGGTCAAACCCTGAGAAGTCCCATCAGGTGATGAGTGGGGAGGAGGGTCTGGGGGGGGGGGTATCAGGGTCACTGCCTCCAGGCCCGGTTCTACCACAGAGACTTCTTTAAAAGTTCATCCGGTGACGCACGGTTCAGTGTGTGGGCAGCCGAGGTCAAGAACAGGACCCTGGTGGGTGAGGAGGAGGGTGAGGGGGCGCTGAGGGGGTGAGGAGGGTTTTGGGGGGGGGGGAGGAGGTGAAGACAACATGAAGGGAATAAAAAGATCTACCTCGATGTTCTTCTCGGGTTTGATTTATTCAGAAGAGCCGCTGGCCTGGAGAGCAACACGCCTTCAATCCAGAGAGTATCGATGACCTTGGCTTGTTACGAGAGACCAGCCATCGCTGCTTGATAGAGAGAGAGAGAGAGGGAGAGAGAGAGAGAAGGAGGGAGAGAGAGAAGACGAGAAGATGAGCGAGAGAGTGGCCTTGACACCGGGCGTACACGTGGAAGTCGACAACACGGTGACAGAATGGGTTCAAAGCCCAAATCTCAGCGCATGGATTATTGATGAAGCGAGTTTATCTTCTCGTCATTACGACGCTTTCCAGAGATTTACTGGAAGGACGAGAAGAAAAAACAAAAGTCGTTCGCTGAAGACGACGAAGGATTTTCTCTCGACCACGAATGTGTCGATCACGACTCTTCAGGTTCTGGATCGAGAGAGTTGAACTCAATCGTTTCGAGGTGAAAAATATTCTTTCATCCATCGAGGCCCAACAAATGTTGACACGCCGATATATCGCAGTATTTATTTTCCACAATACTGAATCGATATCTGACAGAACTGTATCAATTTTTTAACTTTAAAATTACTTATTTTTAAAATACCTATTTTAAGAGTTCAATACAGTTCATTAAAAAAACAATATAAGTGGATTTTTTCATTTACAATGAACATGCAAATAACCATCATCATATTCTATTTTTACCATACCAAAATATGTCCAAACATCAGCTTTAAAAGCTGCTGGAGTCGACTGCATCCTCTCGTCCTCAGTCATTGCGGGACCCTCAGTTTAATTACAACACAAAAATGAACAAATGCTGTGATTATTTTATTTGTTAATTAAGAACCCTAATATTAAAAGTGTTAGAAGCAAGAATCCGGCGATACAATAAGTATCACGATACAGGGGCATCGATATGATACATTACGATACTGCAGTAACAAGGATATATTTGTAGTATTGTCAAGTACTTGACTCTGGTGCCGTGATCGTGTAGTAACAAGGATATATGTGTAGTATTGTCCAGTACTTGACTCTGGTGTCGTGATAGTGTAGTAAGAAGGATATATTTGTAGTATTGTCGAGTACTTAACTCTGGTGTCGTGATAGTGTAGAAACAAGGATATATTTGTAGTATTGTCGAGTACTTAACTCTGGTGTCGTGATAGTGTAGAAACAAGGATATATTTGTAGTATTGTCGAGTACTTGACTCTGGTGCCGTGATCATGTAGTAACAAGGATATATGTGTAGTATTATCCAGTACTTGACTCTGGTGCCGTGATAGTGTAGAAACAAGGATATATTTGTAGTATTGTCGAGTACTTAACTCTGGTGTCGTGATAGTGTAGAAACAAGGATATATTTGTAGTATTGTCGAGTACTTGACTCTGGTGTTGCAGAATTTCCAGACCACATGACTCTTGACGATGCTTTATATTTCAATGAAATGTGTAAAAGAAAAAAAAAATGTATTTACAATTAAAATGAAAATATCGACTATGTTCATTTTTGTGTTGCAATTCTACTTCGGCCTCTAGATGGCAGCAGTCATTACGTGCTCCGCAACTAAAGGAACTATGAAATCCTGTGTGATGACTGAGGACAAGAGGATGCAGTGATTTAATACTCGATAAATCCTGCTCATTAAAAGACTTACAGTCGATCAAAACAGAAAAATCATAGAAGACGCTCCAGACATTTAAACAGCAGTTTATCTTTAACTGCAACATGTTTCTGCTCCAGTGACCTCTTCAGATCAAATGTCAAATAGATTCAAGAGCAGCTCAATCATTTCAATACATGGAGTTTTGCCATATTTTCAGTCAAAGAAGCCAGAAGATAAAACATGGGAAACACAAACTGCTTTCATAAAACAGGGTTTTGGTTCAATTTCCACGTGGATTTGTATGAAGATTATTTACTCCTCGTTTCTCTCTTTTCTTCCCGTCTCTCCTCCACTTCTTTCTCCATCCCTCCATCTTTCCTCTCCCTCCCAGCCAATCACGGCCGTTGACACGGAGTCCAGTTCTGCTCGAGGTTTCTGCCTGTTTAAAGGATGTTTTTCATTGTGATCGTTACCCGTTTTTATCTTTTCTAATATAGTGTTTTTTTAAACTGTAAATTGTCGTCAGGGAACTTTCATGGTGATTTGGCACTTTGGTGTCAAATTGTTGTTCAATTCAAGTTTTACTCAGAGTAAAGTACTTGACAATACTACAAAAAATAACTAAATAATAAGTATATGTTTGTAGTATTGTCGAGTACTTGACTCTGGTGTTGCAGAATTTACAGACCACATGACTCTTGACGAAGTCGTAACTGCTTTCATTTGTTTTCAAAGCAAAATATGTCCAAACATCAGCATTAAAGGCTGCTGGAGTCGACTGTATCCTCTCGTCCTCAGTCATTGCGGGACCCTCGGTTTAATTGCACAAAAATGAACAAATGCTGTGATTATTTTATTTGTTAATTAAGAACCCTAATATTAGAAGTGTTAGGAGCAAGAATCCGGCGATACAATATCTATCACAATACAGGGGCATCGATATGATACATTACGATACTGCAGTAACAAGGATATATTTGTAGTATTGTCGAGTACTTGACTCTGGTGCCGTGATCGTGTAGTAACAAGGATATATGTGTAGTATTGTCCAGTACTTGACTCTGGTGTCGTGATAGTGTAGTAAGAAGGATATATTTGTAGTATTGTCGAGTACTTTACTATGGTGTCGTGATACTGTAGTAACAAGTATATATGTGTAGCATTGTCGAGTACTTGACTCTGGTGTTGTAGTATTTACAGACCACATGACTCTTGACGAAGTCGATTTCACTTGTTTTGAAACCAAAATATGTCCAAAAGTCAGCTTAAAAATCTGCTGGAGTCACTGTATCCTCTCATCCCCAGTTATCTCGCTCGGATTTCAATGTTCTTTTAGCTGCAGAGAATGTAATGACTGCTGCCATCTAGTGGCTGGAGATTTAATTACAAAACAAAACTGAACAAACGCCGTTGATATTTGGATGTTATTTTAAATTTAAATAAATAAATAAATTGATTTTATTTCTACACACTAAATCAAAATACAAAAACATGTATATACATACTAAAAAAAAATGTAGGTTGACGTTTTATTTAAGTATCATTTCATTATCAAAATAAAACACAAGGGTACGACACGGGTAACACTTTGGCATCAACTTAACACTTGAATCACAAGTTATTTTTTCCAGCACGAGGAGCAAGAAAAGCCTCAGATCGACACTTTAAACACATGAGATCAAATTAAGTTGTAACGCGAGAACGCTGACGCTGCAGAACCACATGTTCAAGGTGAGTCGGCTTGATTCATAGCACAGTAAACTACTGGTGTGTGTTCCACGAGTGTGTGTCGGCAACAATCTGACCATAAGATGAACGCCACGGTCAGGAGTGTGAGGGAAAAAAAAACAAAAATCAATATACTGATTTTTAAACACATTTATTTCACGTCAATATATTCAACGGCACTGCAGTGATTGTCCTAAAATAATAATAGTAATAATAATAATAAAAATCTGATTTTAATTTTTGTTATAGTTCTTTTACAGTTTATATTTCAATAAAGTGTGTATTAAATACAATTATTACATCATTTTTAAAGACAAATAATGTGTATATATATTCACTGCTTTCGAACATTTTTGTGTGGCAATAAAACCCCCTGCCTCTAGATGGCAGCAGTCTCTACGTCCTCCCCAGCTAAAAAGAAACAATGAAGTCATGTGAGATCTTGATGATGACTGAGGACGAGAGGATACAGTAGACTCCAGCAGCTTTTGAAGCTGATGTTTTTGACATTATATTTTAGTTCTACTATTCAAACTTAACTAAAATTTAACCATTAAAATTGTGTGGAAAATCAAAGTGAATCAAATTATATAACAAGCATATATTTGTAGTATTGTCGAGTACTTGACTCTGGTGTTGCAGAATTTACAGACCACATGACTCTTGACGAAGTCGATTTCACTTGTTGTGAAACCAAAATATGGCCAAACATCAGCTTTAAAAGCTGCTGGAGTCGACTGTATCCTCTCGTCCTCAGTCATTGCTGGACCCTCGGTTTAATTGCAACACAAAAATGAACAAATGCTGTGATTATTTTATTTGTTAATTAAGAACCCTAATATTAAAAGTGTTAGAAGCAAGAATCCGGCGATACAATACGTATCACGACACAGGGGCATCGATATGATACATTACGATACTGCAGTAACAAGGATATATTTGTAGTATTGTCGAGTACTTTACTCTGGTGCTGTGATCTTGTAGTAACAAGGATATACTGTATGTGTAGTATTGTCCAGTACTTGACTCTGGTGTCGTGATAGTGTAGTAAGAAGGATATATTTGTAGTATTGTCGAGTACTTTACTATGGTGTCGTGATAGTGTAGTAACAAGTATATATGTGTAGTATTGTCGAGTACTTGACTCTGGTGTTGCAGAATTTACAGACCACATGACTCTTGACGAAGTCGATTCCCTTTGTTTTAAAACCAAAATATGTCCAAACATCAGCTTTAAAAGTTGCTGGAGTCGACTGTATCCTCTCGTCCTCAGTCATCTCGCAGGATTTTAATGTTCCTGTAGCTGCGGAGGATGTAATGACTGCTGCCATCTAGTGGCTGGAGATTTAATTACAAAACAAAAATGAACAAACGCTGTTAATATTTGGATGTTATTTTAAATTAAAATAAATACATTGATTTTATTTCTACACACTAAATTAAAATACAAAAACATGTATATAAACACTTCAAGTTCACCAGCACAGCAGCCAAACACTTTTTCCTTCAGTTGTCCTTCGATGCCAAAAACAAAAATGCCGTCTGGAACCACAAGCCAGAGATTTGTACCCCCTCGTCCAGGACCATAAATCATTGACAAATATGACTTTAATCACACAGCAGTCGTGCACCGCAGCAGCTGCAAACAATCTGTCGAGACCCTCGTGGAGAGGATGTTCCTGAAGAGCTCACGCTCACCAGCGTCGCTCGCTCGCACATCACGCTGCTGCAGCATCAGAGCGGCGTTTCCCCGCCGACCGTCTCCGAGAGGGATGGCGGCGGCGAGTAAACAGAGCGGCGCTCGGGAGCCCAACCCTCGCCGTTCACACGGGTCTGCGGCGCTAAGGCAGCTGGAATGTGACGGGCAGAGGGAGGACAGAGGGTCCTCTATCAGATTCTGGGTCATTCTGGGTGGTTTTTACTCACCGGGTCTAGAGATCCCATCGAAGGCATGAACTCATTCATCGCTTCATGAGACGTCAGATACTACACTAGTGGGAGTACAAATAGTACACATTAGGAGTATAAGGTGACCCAAAGGCCTGAAAACAAATGTGTTTTTGGTATCCCTTTGTGTTGTCTCTGGGTGAAGGTGACCCGAAGGCCTGAAAACAAATGTGTTTGTGGCATCCCTTGTGTTGTCTCAGGGTCAAGGTGACCCGAAGGCCTAAACACAGCTGGTTTGTGGTATCCCTTGTGTTGTCTCTGGGTCAAGGTGACCCGAAGGCCTGAAAACAAATGTGTTTGTGGCATCCCTTGTGTTGACTCTGGGTCAAGGTGACCCGAAGGCCCGAAAACTAATGTGTTTGCTGTATCCCTTGTGTTGTCTCAGTGTTGTTTTTTTTAATCTTACAATAACGTGAAAATATTTACAGTTTTTGGTCATTTTTCTTTTTCAATTAAACCTCTGGCCACTAGATGGCAGCAGTCATTACGTCCTCCGCAGCTAAAGGAACAATGAAATCTTGCATATCCCACCGATGACTGAGGATGAGAGGATACTCCAGCAGCTGAGAGAAAAAAAACAACTATCTTCACCCTTAACTATTGCAATGTATTTCATGACCCTGTATCTTTTTTGGCTTTAAAATGATCACTTTATCATATTTCTTGTAAGGTTTATACATCAATAAAGTGCGTGTAAAATAAAAATAAAAATGTATTTGCAATTAACATGCAAATATTAATTGGGTTTGTTAATTTTTGTGTTGCAATTAAACTTTCTTTTTGATAGAAGGCAGCTGTCAATACGTCTTTTGCAGATAATGGAACAATGAAATCCTGGTGATGACTGAGGACGAGAGGATACATTGACTCGAGCAGCTTTTTAAATCCTGTTATGTTTGGACATATTTTGGTTTCAAAACAAATGAAAGCGGGTACATGTAGTCATGCAAATCTTTATTTACAATTTACATTGACAGCATTTATTCAAGTTTGGGTTGCAATTTAACTTCCGGTCACTAGATGGCAGCAGTCATTACGTCCACTGCAGGTAAAGCAACAATTAAAACCCCGCAACACCCCAGTGATGACTGTGGATGAGAGGATACAGTCGACTTTTAAAGCTGACGTTTAAACATATTTTGTCTTTTGGTTCTATTAATTAAACTTAAGAGTTGAACAATCACAAGATGTCACTAAAATTTAGTTTCCATTAAAATCGTTAGCAAATTGATGCAAGTGTATCGACATGTATCGTATCGTGAGATTATCGCTACAACCGATGTATCGTGATACGCATCGTATCGCCAGTTTCTAGCCGGTACAAATCCTAACATAACCAGTCGAGTGGATGGTTCAGTCGGGAAATGTTGAAAGTAAAAATGATTGCGACAAAATATTATGTTGGTACGTTTTAAGACTTTTTATGCATTTGCATTTTTGGAAATAACCAAAATAAACAGCCATTTTATTAAAGAAAAATATAATCTTTAGTTTAACCAATTGTTTAGATAATAATATTTTTAAAAATCATGATATCATCTATAAAAGCTCAAGTCATGACCGGAACAAAGAAGAAAAGCTAAATAGTTAAACACTAAAAAAAACGTTTTTTTCCCCATGCCTTGAAAATGTCATTAAAGCCAAACAAAGAACTACATAAAACAGAGACAAACATCAAAAGAGTCTCAAGTTACACTTTAGCTTTGAAATCAGAACTGGGCTCAGAACGACGTCATTTCTTTTGTCTTCCAAATTATTAGGAAAGCTTTCATCCACGACAGACGCCACAAATCCTGGGACACAAATGCTAGGATTTATCACAGGGATTTTTTTTCAAAAGATAAAAAAGGTGTTTGAAAATGAAAATACACGCAAAGTTAACAAGATGTTTATGTCAAAACACATCTAGATTTAGAACCAAAGCGGCCAAATTATAAAACAAAAGATCTGTTTTTGCTTCAGTCTGACAATTTGCTTTGTTTAAGATAAATTTTGTTTTATCTGATAAACTTTTATATTAAACATGTGTCGTACGACCAGGAAGTGACAGAACGGACAGAATCTTGGAAAATGATCCGATTGACAAAGATCGTCTTATTGTAAAAAGAATCGTGTGCACTCAAAATTCTGAGCTGCTCTAGTAGAAGAACTCACATTTCTCCGATCCTTAAAACTCTTCACTGGCTGCCAGTTTCTTTCAGGATAAACTTTAAAATTCTGGTTCTTACTTTCAGATCTATTCATGGTCAGACCTTCCATCAGTGATCTGATCCAGCCTTACACCCCAGCTCGGGCTCTGAGGTCTGTGGATCAGAATCTACTGATGGTTCCTGAACACGGTTCAGGACCAGAGGAGAGAAATCCTTCCAGACTGTTGCTCCTAAGCTTTGGAAACATCTCTGTGTTTGATGATCTACTGACTCCTTCAAGAAACATCTGTGTTTGATGATCTACTGACTCCTTCAAGAAACATCTGTGTTCGATGATCTACTGACTCCTTCAAGAAACATCTCTGTGTTTGATGATCTACTGACTCCTTCAAGAAACATCTGTGTTCGATGATCTACTGACTCCTTCAAGAAACATCTGTGTTTGATGATCTACTGACTCCTTCAAGAAACATCTGTGTTCGATGATCTACTGACTCCTTCAAGAAACATCTGTGTTTGATGATCTACTGACTCCTTCAAGAAACATCTCTGTGTTTGATGATCTACTGACTCCTTCAAGAAACATCTGTGTTCGATGATCTACTGACTCCTTCAAGAAACATCTGTGTTTGATGATCTACTGACTCCTTCAAGAAACATCTGTGTTTGATGATCTACTGACTCCTTCAAGAAACATCTGTGTTTGATGATCTACTGACTCCTTCAAGAAACATCTGTGTTTGATGATCTACTGACTCCTTCAAGAAACATCTGTGTTCGATGATCTACTGACTCCTTCAAGAAACATCTCTGTGTTTGATGATCTACTGACTCCTTCAAGAAACATCTGTGTTCGATGATCTACTGACTCCTTCAAGAAACATCTGTGTTTGATGATCTACTGACTCCTTCAAGAAACATCTCTGTGTTTGATGATCTACTGACTCCTTCAAGAAACATCTGTGTTCGATGATCTACTGACTCCTTCAAGAAACATCTGTGTTTGATGATCTACTGACTCCTTCAAGAAACATCTGTGTTTGATGATCTACTGACTCCTTCAAGAAACATCTCTGTGTTTGATGATCGACTGACTCCTTCAAGAAACATCTGTGTTTGATGACCTACTGACTCCTTCAAGAAACATCTCTGTGTTTGATGATCTACTGACTCCTTCAAGAAACATCTGTGTTTGATGATCTACTGACTCCTTCAAGAAACATCTCTGTGTTTGATGATCTACTGACTCCTTCAAGAAACATCTGTGTTTGATGATCTACTGACTCCTTCAAGAAACATCTGTGTTTGATGATCTACTGACTCCTTCAAGAAACATCTGTGTTTGATGATCTACTGACTCCTTCAAGAAACATCTGTGTTTGATGATCTACTGACTCCTTCAAGAAACATCTCTGTGTTTGATGATCGACTGACTCCTTCAAGAAACATCTGTGTTTGATGATCTACTGACTCCTTCAAGAAACATCTGTGTTCGATGATCTACTGACTCCTTCAAGAAACATCTGTGTTCGATGATCTACTGACTCCTTCAAGAAACATCTCTGTGTTTGATGATCTACTGACTCCTTCAAGAAACATCTGTGTTCGATGATCTACTGACTCCTTCAAGAAACATCTGTGTTCGATGATCTACTGACTCCTTCAAGAAACATCTGTGTTTGATGATCTACTGACTCCTTCAAGAAACATCTGTGTTTGATGATCTACTGACTCCTTCAAGAAACATCTGTGTTTGATGATCTACTGACTCCTTCAAGAAACATCTGTGTTCGATGATCTACTGACTCCTTCAAGAAACATCTGTGTTCGATGATCTACTGACTCCTTCAAGAAACATCTCTGTGTTTGATGATCTACTGACTCCTTCAAGAAACATCTGTGTTCGATGATCTACTGACTCCTTCAAGAAACATCTGTGTTTGATGATCTACTGACTCCTTCAAGAAACATCTGTGTTCGATGATCTACTGACTCCTTCAAGAAACATCTGTGTTTGATGATCTACTGACTCCTTCAAGAAACATCTCTGTGTTTGATGATCTACTGACTCCTTCAAGAAACATCTGTGTTCGATGATCTACTGACTCCTTCAAGAAACATCTGTGTTTGATGATCTACTGACTCCTTCAAGAAACATCTGTGTTTGATGATCTACTGACTCCTTCAAGAAACATCTGTGTTTGATGATCTACTGACTCCTTCAAGAAACATCTGTGTTTGATGATCTACTGACTCCTTCAAGAAACATCTGTGTTCGATGATCTACTGACTCCTTCAAGAAACATCTCTGTGTTTGATGATCTACTGACTCCTTCAAGAAACATCTGTGTTCGATGATCTACTGACTCCTTCAAGAAACATCTGTGTTTGATGATCTACTGACTCCTTCAAGAAACATCTCTGTGTTTGATGATCTACTGACTCCTTCAAGAAACATCTGTGTTCGATGATCTACTGACTCCTTCAAGAAACATCTGTGTTTGATGATCTACTGACTCCTTCAAGAAACATCTGTGTTTGATGATCTACTGACTCCTTCAAGAAACATCTCTGTGTTTGATGATCGACTGACTCCTTCAAGAAACATCTGTGTTTGATGACCTACTGACTCCTTCAAGAAACATCTCTGTGTTTGATGATCTACTGACTCCTTCAAGAAACATCTGTGTTTGATGATCTACTGACTCCTTCAAGAAACATCTCTGTGTTTGATGATCTACTGACTCCTTCAAGAAACATCTGTGTTTGATGATCTACTGACTCCTTCAAGAAACATCTGTGTTTGATGATCTACTGACTCCTTCAAGAAACATCTCTGTGTTTGATGATCTACTGACTCCTTCAAGAAACATCTGTGTTTGATGATCTACTGACTCCTTCAAGAAACATCTGTGTTTGATGATCTACTGACTCCTTCAAGAAACATCTGTGTTTGATGATCTACTGACTCCTTCAAGAAACATCTCTGTATTTGATGATCTACTGACTCCTTCAAGAAACATCTCGATGTCTTGACATTTTAAAGTATATATTTTAACTGAGTATTGTTTTTGATTGTTTAAGCGTTTTGTGACCCTGGTCTGGAAAATTCACTTTACAAATTAGAATTACTTGCTTTCTTCACTCAAAGAAAAGCTTTTAAAAAAGCTGTTACATTAGCAGGATGTGATGTCATCACGTAGGAAGTGCCCCAGAACGAAATACTACCCGGCAATGGTATCGTATAAAACCTCAACAATACCCACCGAAACTCACATTCACAAGATATCTGCTAGTTATTAGGGATGTGTATTAGAAAGAATGTGTTGATACGTAACACGATACAGGGTCAACAATACAACATATTTGTGATGCTACAGGAACAAGCATATATTTGCAGTATTGTCAAGTACTGACTCTTGTCTTTACGACTGTTGTCGCTTCATTTACAGTCTGGATACTTAACTGTTCCTGATGATATGATTTTCTCCTGTGTCGACTAGGTGTGTGTACTGGCAAGAAGAAACAGGAGCTAAGATAGTACACATCATGATACTGAAGTAACAAGTATATATGTGTAGTATTGTCGAGTACTTGACTCTGGTGTTGCAGAATTTACAGACCACATGACTCTTGACGAAGTCGTAACTGCTTTCATTTGTTTTGAAACCAAAATATGTCCAAACATCTGTAGTCGACTGTATCCTCTCGTCCTCAGTCATACCCAGAATGTACAGACCACATGACTCTTGACGAAGTCGTAACTGCTTTCATTTGTTTTCAAAACAAACTATGTCCAAACATCAGCTTTAAAGGCTGCCGGAGCCACTGTATCCTCTCGTCCTCAGTCATCACTGGGATTTCATTGTGCCTTTATCTCGAAAAGACTGCTGCCTTCTAGCGAAAAAAGTTTTTTGTTTTTTTTTACACAGTGTTGTTTAATATAAAACAGTATTGTAAAATGTTGCGATATTTAAGTGTATTGATATTTACTCGTAGCTTAAATGGTCACAAATCGCCTGATGTTGTAAAGTACAATGTGTAGAACTCAATGTAAAATAATAAAAAAGAAGCTACAGTGCCGTTGAACATCGATACAGTCTCATGAAATAAATTACGATAGTCGAGTGTAAAGAGTGTATTTTTAGGTAAATATAACAGCAGTTTTCGTCGCCTCCACCTCCTTCAGATGGGTCTGGCACCTTCTCATCGCACCTTCGTAACCTGCCGTCTTCATTAACTCCCGAACCATCGGGAGCGATTACGTTAAAGCAGCGTTCATCCTCCAGAGACGAAGACGACCTACAGGAAGACTCGCCGCATCACAGCGTCCACGACCAGGACATCAAAATGCCAAAGTGTGTTCTGAGGACAGGGCCGGAAGAAAGATCGCAAAAAAGCGCCGGAAGGATCCGGTGGAGCCTCCATTTTCCGTGCGTTTAAAAAGGCAGGAAATGAGTTCATTAAGATGGACGGATAACAGAAGAAGAACAAAAACTATTTACATGCTTTCATTTCCCCGCAGGGACGAGCGAAGGATGAGGAACTGGCGGCGAGATACGGGGCGAGCGAGAGCAGAAGCTAATGAGAGGAAGATAACAAGCGCCGGAGACGGAGGAGGAGGCGAACGAAGAGGGGAAAACAACGGCTACGAAAATTACCCAGATTACACTTGAGGAGACGAGTGCAACGTAAACACTCGAAGGAGTCGAAGGAGCGCGTTTTTTTTTTTTACCTGGAGGAGGCGCCGAAGTCCAATCCCGTTAAAAAGTGGACTTGTCATTTTCAACGTCTTAAACGCTGTGGTCGCAGGAGGAATTATTCTTGGAGCCGCTCGAATAAAAGAACCGGACTGGACTGGAACGCTGCCCACCTTTAGATTGTGATTTCCACTTACGGCCTCGATCGATTCCGGGCCAAAGCCTCCACATAAAACCGCCGAAAGATTCCTCGTTTCAGCCAAAAAAAACAAGATGAAACTAGAAAAAAAATAAAAAGGTTCTAAAAGGCTGGAGTTGGATTCCGGCTGATAATGGGTCGTCGGTTCCGAACAATGTTTTCAGTCCAGATTCAACGGGTTTGTTTTTTTTCACAAACCTGCAATTTCCTGGAGCGGTAAAGCAAAAAACGACGAGTAATTCAACAAGTTTTCTTCACGGTTTAAAATCCCAGCACGCCGGGGTTACATAGTGATCGATCAGCTGTACTGACAGAAAGTTTGGGTTGAAAACAACGATTTTTTTTATTGTTTTAAAAAATAAACATTCAGGAAGTTAGGTAGCGGGGAAGACAAAAATAGTATTTTGTTGATGAACTTTTTCAGCCTGAAGACTTCAAGTCCAAGCTGGTGCTTCTAAAATCACTAGTAGTTCTTACCAAACATTCTTTGGCAGAAAGAAAAAATGGTTTTGTGCCTCAATCGAAAAAATGTTTGGAATCTGAAGACAAAATGTAAAAACCGTGCTGTGTTCCAAGACACCTCAAAAACAGAGAAACAATCCCATTACAGTAAAGCCCTTCCAGTGGATATTAGTCACGTCAAGTAGGTACAGAATATACTACATCATGTCACATCACTACTCTATATTACATCATGTTCCATTTTCAAGTCAAATATGAAGAACATTTTGGAATCTAGTTACTTTCTTTCATTACATGTTTCCCAAAAATGCTTAATATATTGAAACTATACAATATTTTATCTTATTTTACGTTTGGTTTTCTCTAGGTTTGCAAACACGTCACAAATTTAGGAAACATAACAACTAGATAAAAGCTAAATAAGATTTAGTTTAGCTGGAACAAAAATAATTTTGGAGCATTTTTAGCATCATTAGCAAGACAAGCCAAGCCTTTTGTATCACTTTTAATTAAGTTTGTTACAAATATAGAAGTAAAGCCAATAAATAGCTAATACTGTTAGCTATATAGTTATACTATACATGTGTATGAAGTATAGCAAAGTGTAGTTGAAAACTACATTTGTATTTGAGTGATGATACTAAACAAAAATGTGTACTAATTGAAGTGTATCATTATTTAAAATGTACTAATTTATGAAAAGTGATGTAATGGACAAGTTGAGATTGAAAAAAAAATGGTTTTGTGTCTCAATCGAAAAGATGTTTGGAATTTGAAGATAAAATATAAAAAAACGTGCTGTGTTCAAAGACACCTCAAAAACAGAGAAACAATCCCATTACACTAAAGCCCTTCCAGTGGATAACATTTTTTTTATCCTTGTAGACTCAAATTATAAATCATAGCCAAGTCAAATATGAAGATAATGTCATAATCTAGCTAGATTTTTTTTTTTAATGTTTTCCCAAAATGCTAAATGTATTGCAATTATAAAATATTTAATAAAATTTTATGTTTGGTGTGTCTAGGTTTGCAAATGAGTCTCATGTACTAAAATGAACCAATTTATGAAAAGTGATGGATGGATGGACAAGTAATGGACAATGTGAGCATAACAAATAAAAAAATGAAGTAAATTTGCTACAAAAGGTTTTAGTTTTTTTTAAATTAGTTTTAGTAGCTAGAAAGGTAGCACAAGATCAGTTTGGACAGAATCATATTCTTAGTAGTGCTAAACAATCTTACCCCAACTTCTTCTACTAGTATTGCAATTCAGTACGTTTATTTTTTGTAATAGTTTAAATTGCATTATTGCCAACTCAACATTATAAAGCTCTTCACTGTAGAATTATTTTTATGATGAAATTAGATTAACGTATACATAAAAGGATATATAATATATATCTTTATTTAAAAATTTCAACTGTAAAAATAACCTTAAAAAAAAAAAGCACTACACTACACACCTGGAATTAACAACATAACAAATAATTATAACTATCACATGAATTAAATAGAAAATAAAACTATACTATAAGAAAGGAATATGTGAAAACGTTATTAACAATTTTTAAACAAGCAAAATATGAATAAAAAAAATGCTAAAAGGCACTTCGTCTCTGACCGCTTTTGTTTCTGCCGCCCCCTACTGGAGAATCAGCTTCTTTTTTTTGCATTCTATTAAATAGCGATGTGAATTTGCTCATAATCTTTAGTCTTGCTACGGTTTTTGGTTTTTGAAAGTATGTAAACACATCGATCCGATAAGAAACTACCGACCAGTTCTGATGCTAAACTTGACAACACTCACTATCCAAGTATCGACACAAAAACTAGCAGTGGCTGAACTACTTCACTTAAATAAAGAATTAGGAAAAACAAAAAAGTAGAGCATGAGGTAGAAGTATAGAAGGTTGATGACTGAAGGGAAAATACTCCTGGAATACATAGAAAGTGGAATTCAAAGCCTTATGAATTTAATACAAAAGCAATGGTTTGGTTTGTTTGGTTCTACGTCTTCTCTGTGTTGTATCTCTAGATTCTCTGTAGGTTTCAGTTTCCAAACCACATCTGCTTTGGTCCAAAAACACAGAGAAGCTAGAAATAATGTGGTTTTCCAAAGTATTCGGTTAAAGACAACAAAAAAAAAACACAGAGTTTTTTTTTTAATTGTTAGAACGATGCTGTTGTTGCTTTCTAGAAGCAGGATTCGAACCATGTCGGAAGCGTCACGATCGCAGCCGGTTGTTCCTGGAAACGCTGGTGTGAGCACAAGCGTCAGCGAGTGTTTGTGCTCGAGCCGACGCTGGGACGCAGGCATGCGTGCGTCGCCGTCACAACAGGGACGTCTTTGGTGGTTAACAGGGCATGTAAATGCACTCTCGCTCCATCGCAACCTGCCCCCGGGAGCCCAGGAGCCGCCGCCAGACCTCCGTCACACCCCGGCACGAAGGCCGAGGTCTGACGTCTGTCGGGGTGACGTGAGAAGACGACTACCGTCTTCGGATCCTCATAGAATCTGGACTTTTTTCCTTTTTTTTTTTAAATCTGCGGACGAGAGACCAAAACAAATGCTACCGTCTGAAGTAAAACGAGGTCGTACTTCCTCTGTTTGGACAGTTTCTCTCTCGACTCTTGACAAAAGCACGGAATGAAAGTAACTTTTCAATCACTGATGAAACATAAGTAACGTTTTCATTCTACGAAACTACCCATGATGCACCTGACAAAACACAAGAATCTACTTACTGGCCTAACATTTCATTTTTAATTGCTTTACTTCAGTGGATCGATCTCTTAAACTTTAATCAAATAAAACTTGGCTTTCTAGATCTACTTCCTTCAAGGATCAAAAGTAATAATACAATCGAAATTATTAAATTGTTATTTCGATTTTAAAGTCAAAACTTGTGGCAAATTACGGTCAAATGTATATTTTTTTTAATAAATAAATAAATATTCATAATGTCATTGTTCACTTTTTTTAAATATTGGAAATTAACAATAATATGAATTTTGATTAAGCTTAATCTAAAATATAAAAATACAAATATTTAGCCTAATAATGTTAATATTTTATCTTGACTATATTAATTATAATAATAATAATATAGAAAAAATAGCTAAACAATGGATAAACTCTATATCTTCTTGTTGCTTTCTCTGATTTAGAGTTTTTTTATGCATCTAACATTTGTTTTATAAGAATTTAAGTACAGTTTTGCATAAAACATTCTGCAGTTCACATAACCCTCAACTAATAAACCTTACAATGACACTGTTTCTTTAGGTTTAATCACAGACAGCCAATGATGTCACTCAAACCCTTGCAGGAGCCAAGTTCAAAAGCAGGGTAACTTGTACAATATTTGGTATGTTTTACTTTTTCTTTTTGGTGTCTAACAACAAATGAATCAAGAAACTACGTTTTAAACAAATAGATAAAGATTAATCAAATAAAGAAATTCAATAAAAAAATAAAAAATAAAAAAAGGTGATTTGTGGTCCATTAAAAGTATCATTCGTAATTTGGTTACTTTATAAAAACTGTTTTTAGATGAAAAAGTCACTGGTTTCAGAAGAAACTGAAACTACAGCTTCTGAAATATGCAGCTTTTTGTCGGCACATGTTGATGACATCATCCAGCTTTTTGAACAACTTCATTTCCAAGAGAAAACATTGCATCAGTGAAGACGATCAGTGAGTGTTTTTTGTTTTTTTTTACCATGTTTAAAATGTTTGTCAATTACAAAATAAGTAGGTTTCGTAGTATTAGTCCAAGTATTACTGTAGAGCCTCGCCGAGTTATACTGCAAGATTTGCGAGTAATACTACGAGAATTAATGATTAGAACTACGGAGCATCTCAGAGTAGTACTTTAAAGACTCGGAAAGTAATACTACGAGGTTCGCGGAGTAAGACTACGGTGACTTGAGGAGAAATACTAAGAGAATTGCAGATTACAACTAAAAGCCTCACAGAGTCGTACTATTGCAACTCGGGAAGTAATACTACGACGTACAGGGAGTAAAACTATGGTGACTTGCGGAGAAATACTATGAGAATCGCAGAGTATTACAACACTGACTCACAGAGTAATACTACGACAGTCGTGGAGTAACAATGTGATGACTCGCGATGTAAAACTATGAGAATCTAGGAGTAATACTACAGTGACTCACATAATACTATGGTGATCGCCATGTGGCTTTATAATCCGACACATTTTTTGAGTGCTGTGTACCCCATAAAATCACAAGTACATACGAGAACAACATATTTAATACATAGGCTTATAAAGCATGTTCAGGTTTTTAAACAAACTAATGGATTTTAAGTAAAAAAAATACAATAAAATAGTCAACAGTCAAGTGATCTATCTGTCATGTTGGCAATAATAAAACTTACCTATTTGGAGTTGACACGATTTGATTTGGTCTGATTTCTACTAGAAGGGCTTTGCTTTAATGGGATTTAGAGGCGTTTAAAAGGAGATAGAGCCCTCTAGTGCTTAGATAGCGCAACAAATCTCGACTAAGGGTAGAAAAATGTTAACATTGCAACACAACTATTTCGTTGCTCCGGCTTGTCATCATTTTTTTCTTAGGTTACGCGGTAAAAAAGTTCAGAATTTAACTGTATCTTCTCTAGTTTTCACACTTTATTCAAATAAATACCAGCTTTGTAATTGCATATGTAGTCATTTGTGTTTGTTATTCAAAGCATGACTAGTGTTATCTCAGAGTAGAGCAAGAAAGTTCATATCAGGAAACATAAAAGTGGGTTCATTGTACTAATGGATCATCAACAACAACCACTGCAGACGCACTAGACAAGCAGGAGAGTCGCTACTTTTTAAAAAATATTCCACGTTATATTGAGATTTTCCTGTAGTTTCTGGAAAAATACTCGAGAAATAAACTTTAAATAATCATCACAAAATCTCCAGATCTTGACTGACAGGCAGAGAAAAAAACTGTCAATCATTGAAACGAATCAAAGCAACATCGAGTCTCGGCCGCAGGTTCCAAACTTGCTGCTTCTGTTCCAGCAGAAGATCCACCTCTGCAGATCTTTCTGGTCCTCGACACAACACTTGCGTGAAGTGAAGGAAACACAAGTGACACGTTCGTGTCGCGATCAAAAGCGTCGACGTCATAAAACCGCGCGGGGAAAAATCAAAGGAGCTTCAACCGACCTGAGTTTTTGCTTCTCCGACGACGCCGATGATGTCCAGAGAGTTGCTGTGTTTTCAGAGGATCTCTCGCTTCTCTCGCTCCCTCTCTCTCTCTCTCCTTCTCTCTCTCCCTCTCTCTCTCATTCTGCTGATGTTGGCACTTCCTTCTCTTGTCTGCCGCCTGCTGGCTGATGTCAGCAGCGCCTGCAGGCAGCGCGCAGGGCGAACTCACCACTTCAAAGGCAACAACTGCGTGAAAGTGAAGAAGTTTTAGAATTAAATCGCTTCAATTAAACCAAATTATGAAAAGATGAACTTAAACATGACATTTTCTGACTTCAAACAATTGTGTTTTGTTTTGAAGATTGTACTAGAAAAGTATATATTTATTGTAAAAGTACAACATTGTTAGAGAAGTGATGTAGTTACGTCTCTACAACGAAATAAATTCAGAATAAAAATAAAATAAAATGTAAAATATGAATTGATTAATCTTTTTAATGTATTTACTTGTGTATTGAGACATTAGGTAAAAAAAAACACGTTCAAAAAGTTCCAAAAGTTTTAAAGTTTGTTTTTTCTCCCTCATGTCCCTTGAGGAGCTCCGAACAAAAGTAGATAAAAATGAAAAAGACAAGTTAATTCAATAGGAATGAAAATCAATTACACTTAAAATAAGTCAAAGTGATTTTTTGTTTTGTTTTGTGAAATTGTGCAATTTCTTTTACATTGTTGTTATTATTTTGAATTGTATTATTGTGAATTATTAAGTCTAAATTATACTTTCTTACATCTTTGTTTAGGAATTAAGTGGATATTGATATCAAATTTGAATTTTTTTTCAGGTTTTTTAAGAAGAATAAGAATAAAAAGATTTATACATATTTTATTGGTATATTTAGGTTAATTTTATGATGTTTATTTGAGAAGAAAATAATATGTTTATTGTCAAACAAAAACATTGTCTTCATTTTTTCATTTCACGTTTGCATCTTTGTACAACATACTGCAAAATAATAACAAAATAAAACAATACAAAACACTTTCCCTTTTTTTGAATGAATGAATTGTATAACAAAAACAAAGTGAATAAAATAAAAATGCATTGACAAAAATAATTAAATGAGTAATTAAGTAAAACAAAATAGGACAGAAAATCATTATAATAATCAACTAATATAAAAGAAAAAATAATTGTTTAATTATTATTAAGTATTTTAACAAAGAAGATACTAGTTTGATTTCTGTGCCAAAGAGTTTGTTTGTTAACAGGGTTTTTAGAAAAGTTGTGAATGTTTTTTATAAATGACATTTTCATGTAGTTGATTAGAATATATTAGGATTTTTTTCATTGAAGAAAAAATGTTGTTTAACAATTGATACATAGCCAGTATTTTTCTCCCCCTATCTGTCACTGTTGGTATATAAATCTGTATCCATCCATCCATCCATCCATCCATCCATCCATCCATCCATCAATCCATCCGTCCGTCCGTCCGTCCATCCATCCATCCATCCGTCCGTCCGTCCGTCCGTCCGTCCGTCCGTCCGTCCATCCATCCATCCATCCTTCCGTCCATCCATCCATCCATCCTTCCGTCCATCCATCCATCCGTCCATCCATCCATCCGTCCATCCGTCCATCTAATTTGAATTTTGTGGGATATTTTGGCTCTAGAATTTATAGATTTATTTAAAAAATGATGAGTTCCTTGGACTAGAAAAGCAGATGAAGTCAGCAGGGTCAACAGGAGGGGGTTCAGAACACAGCCAGTTGACTTTTCCCAAAAAATATGTTTATACATCAATGCCTATGAAACACAACAATACAAAACGTATCAGAGAAAATAAAGTAAAGAAATATGTGATTCAACTGACTCTCTTTTCATCTTTTCAATCTTTGTGACACAACCTCATAATAACCTCACATTAATGTTGTGTATTTTACAATCGAATGAATAGATTCTCAGGAACTACTTTGAGCACTTTTCCTTTTCGAGGATAGAAATGTGATTTTATTCTGATGCGGTCGACCCAAAGTCTCGGGCAACGTTGCAGAAGAAGAAAAACAAGAACAATGTTTTCAATAATTCAGGAATATTGAATGCGGCCTCGCATCAACTGCACACACACACACACACACACACACACACACCTACACACACACTGTTTCTGACCTTCTACTGTTACAAGGTGTCCTTGAATGACACACAACTTCAGTTTCATATTTGTTTTCAGGACAAACTGTTATCAACAACTGCAGCAGTTCAGCACCACAGGGCTCTTTTTTAATTTCAACAACAATTACAACTATTTGCTAATATTAAACCAAAACACACAGTGTGTACTTGTGTGTGTGTCTGTGTGTGTGTCTGTGTGATGCTTATTTTTCCCAGGAGGAAGGATTTCAGGATTTCTCTTTCGCTATCTTTGTCGAGACAATAATGATGTGTTTGTGGCTAACAGCCTTTCTATCTTAGTCAGACACACACACACACTAACACACACCAACACAAACACACACACACACGAGGGATGAGCAGTGAATAAATAATCTTTGGAAAAACAATTAACGTGAAATGTTCGGGAAGCTGTCGGTTAAATCAAAAGGGAAATAAAAACATATTATTCTGTCTCTACTTAAAGAGGTTTATAATGTGTTTTTTTATTAGTTAATCAGTATCAAGATTTACATTTTCAGGATTATCGATGTATTTTTGTGCGTCTAATTTAAGTGTCGACACGTCAGGATCAGTTCATGATCAACTTACAAGCAGTGAAATTGAATTTTAATGAAAAAATAACGCATTTTAAATCATGTTTTTTTTATAATATAGTATTTAACAGTACTTGTTTTGCAGCACACATCAGAAGTACTGCAAGTACTGCAACACTTAATTTTGTAAATATATATATATTTATTATATAAATTGTAATATTTCAACCACGGAAAAGATGATAGCGTTCAAACTTTGTTACCAAATCAACTAGTGTTTTATATAATTAAAAATTTGATATAACTTAACACAACAAATGTATTGGTTTTAGAAGTTGGCTCTAGAGAAACAACTTTTATTTTATTTACGCTTATAGCTGTGTAAGATTTTTGCTAACAGTTAGCATGCTAAAATACAACTGACCAGAAAGTTAATTTATAGTTAGGATAAACATTTACATTTAAAATTGTATTTAGTGTATTTAGAATCATAAATGATGAGAAACTTAACAAGGAACAGCAAATTAAATAAAGTTGCTTTAGCAAGTTAGCTACATTTTCAATGCATTAGCATCAAAGCTAATTTAGCATTCATTGCTAAAAGGCAATCGTTTCTAAAATAAGAAAATGAAGGTTACACAGTAAGAGTCTCTATCCGTTGACCTTTGGTTTATATAAACATACATATATTTTCGAGAGACACTCTGACGTTCGCCTCGACGCCACTTCACGACTGGTCGTCAAGTCTCGCTCGCCTCGGTCGGGCTCGGACGTCGGTGACACAGCGGGGTCGAGGCGAGTGAATCAAAGAGCTGATAGAAGTTGTAATCCTCTTATCAGGGAGCGCAAAGAGGCAGTGGAGTGGTTTTAACAGCCCATTTGGCTTTTCACCACCGCCAGATGTAATTGAACGCCGAGTCGCCGCGCAGAACGTCGTGTCTCTTTGTCCAATAAAAAAAGTGCCGTCTCATAGCAGGGGAGGTTTTTCCTTTCCTTTCTCTCGTGTGCTTTTCCCCGGAAGGTCACCTCGTTCTTATCGTCACGACAAATCTACAAACACGAGACGACGTTGTATCCATTTGTTCTGTACAATTAGTTCTGGATGAAATGAGCTACTTTTGTGACAGGCGCTAAATCAAAGAAAGACAATCTAACGTGACTTACATTCTATTCCTTGTGGAGGTTTTTTTTTCCAAAAGTAACTTTAGATTTATCATCTTGGACAAACGTTCTAGTTTCAGCGCTTTTCCTTTGAGAATACTGCCCCTCACTTGTGAACAAGACCCAGGGGTACTTGAACTACTATACTTGGGGAAGTCTTTTTACCGCCTTATTCCGGCTGAGAACCGTGAATTCAGGGACTCGGTCCGTATTTACGTGACACTGATCTGTGGTGGTAAAACGAGAGCTAAGCTTGAAGGCAAAGCTCTCGTTCTTCGTCCCTATTCTCCGAAAGAACAAGATCGTGTTCACGACAAGCGTACTCTCCTTTAGAGACGGGGGTGAGTCATTTTTTACCACAGTGGGGCCAGGAAGGTGATCCTGCCTCAAGTGGAGTTCAAGTATCTTGGGGTCTGGTTCCAAAGTAATAGTAGAATGGACTGTGAGATCAACAAGGGGATTGACGGGCAAGGTCAACAGATCGGTATACTGGTTGACCCAGGTCCCTACCCTTAGTAACAGTCGCGAGTGGTAGGTAATGACCCTTAGAACTAGATCACAGCTAGAGGGTCCAAAATTATTTGACTACCTAATGGTCCATTTCAGCCGGATCGTCTTAGCCCTACTAGACTCCACTAAAATCTATCCGGGTTGTTCTAACGTGACTTACATTCTATTCCTTGTGGAGGTTTTTTTTTCCAAAAGTAACTTTAGATTTATCATCTTGGACAAACGTTCTAGTTTCAGCGCTTTTCCTTTGAGAATATTGCCCCTCACTTGTGAACAAGACCCAGGGGTACTTGAGCTACTATACTTGGGGAAGTCTTTTTACCGCCTTATTCCGGCTGAGAACCGTGAATTCAGGGACTCGGTCCGTATTTACGTGACACTGATCTGTGGTGGTAAAAAGAGAGCTAAGCTTGAAGGCAAAGCTCTCGTTCTTCGTCCCTATTCTCCGAAAGAACAAGATCGTGTTCACGACAAGCGTACTCTCCTTTAGAGATGGGGGTGAGTCATTTTTTACCACAGTGGGGCCAGGAAGGTGATCCTGCCTCAAGTGGAGTTCAAGTATCTTGGGGTCTGGTTCCAAAGTAATAGTAGAATGGACTGTGAGATCAACAAGGGGATTGAGGGGCAAGGTCAACAGATCGGTATACTGGTTGACCCAGGTCCCTACCCTTAGTAACAGTCGCGAGTGGTAGGTAATGACCCTTAGAACTAGATCACGGCTAGAGGGTCCAAAATTATTTGACTACCTAATGGTCCATTTCAGCCGGATCGTGCTAGCCCTACTAGACTCCACTAAAATCTATCCGGGTTGTTCTAACGTGACTTACATTCTATTCCTTGTGGAGTTTTTTTTTCTTCCAAAAGTAACTTTAGATTTATCATCTTTGACAAACGTTCTAGTTTCAACGCTTTTCCTTTGAGAATATTGCCCCTCACTTGTGAACAAGACCCAGGGGTACTTGAACTCCTATACTTGGGGAAGTCTTTTTACCGCCTTATTCCAGCTGAGAACAATGGATCCAGGGGCAGAGTCCGTAGTTACGCGACACTTGTGGTGGTAAAAAGAGAGCTAAGCCAAAAGGCAAAGCTCTCGTTCTTCGTCCCTTTACTCTGTAGTGGTGGGTAGTTACGAAAAGAACAAGATCGTGTTCACGACAAGTGTACTCTCCTTTAGAGACGGGGGTGAGTCATTTATTAATTTTTTACCACAGCAGGGTCAGGAAGGGGATCCTACCTCAAGTGGAGTTCAAGTATCGTAGGGTCTGGTTCACGAGTAATGGTAGAATGGACTGTGAGATCAACAAGGGGATTGGGGGCGACGTCGACAGATCGGTATACTGGTTGACCCAGGTCCCTACCCTTAGTAACAGTCACGGGTGGTAGGTAATGACCCTTAGAACTAGACCACGGCTAGAGCGTCCACAATTATTTGACTACCTAATGGTCCATTTCAGCCGGATCGTCTTAGCCCTACTAGACTCCACTCAAATCTATCCGGGTTGTAAGTATTTCCACCATCATGGTGACCCGAACATGATACCGTTTTTAGTACCTGCACGGCTCTGTTTCCAATCAAACCAAGTCGGCAATAAATACGCGACGTCGACCGACTGATGGTCACTGAAGAGTCAAATAGTACCATTTATTAAAAAAATAAAAAAAGGGGTACGGTATGTTGCTCCGAAAAGTCATTCCCTGGATGAGGTCTAGTGGCCGATGAATGCATTCATCTGTAGTTGGAAAGACCAAACTATGAGTCCACGAGTGCTGCGTCATGACTTGGCATCAACGTCCAACAAATAGACAAAAAGACTTTGTTCCATCATGATCTGACGACTATGAATACGTGTTACGCTCTTTCTTCTCTCCGCCACACTGATGTAGTCGCTGCCTGGTCTTGGCCCGCCGCTCTGACTGATAACCTGAAATAAATCAGCTTCATCGAAACACTCTGTTCCACATGGACTTTTTTTTCCTTTTCCTCTCCGGTTGAGCAGCACAATGAATCTCCCAGATGAGAGTCGGTCACCGAAGCCGCTCGGCGGGAGGCGGTGCCACGTGGAGAGAATGTGCTCCGAGGAGACGCTTTATTGAAGCACTTCGTCTTCTTGGACAACAGTCGGGGTCAGATAAGCCGGGCCAGACGTGTCGTGCAAATCTCGCTGGAAACTTAAAACTCTTTTCAAAAGAACTTTCACCGGGGAACACGCTTTGTCGATTTGGAGAAAACTGTTCTAGAGTTCCGACATCATAAGGTCTGACCTGCATTTCCTGTGTGACTTGTTTCCAGTAAGAACTGAACTGAACCCTCCGAAGTTACTGGTTACTTGTATGCACTTTACTTATGGTGCGGTTAACTCTGACACATGTCATTTTATGCGACCCGCCACATAGTTTTTCAAAGTCATGTTCATATGATGACCTAGAAAGACACCATGTTTTTTTTTACCAGAGACTCTGACTACCATATTTTCCGCACTATAAGGCGCACTTAAAAGCCTTTAAATTTCTCAAAAAAACGACAGTGCGCCTTATATATGAACATTACCTGGTGGGTGCTTGTTAACAAATACTTTCATGACTCTGCACCGACATGCCGTGGGCGGAATTGTGTCATCACAGGGTGGGATTAACGACCCACGTCACATGATGGCGGAAGGCTATGGAGTGATATTAATGCCACCGTTTTGAGCGAGTGTGTCTTGGTTGTTGTACACTCAAATTCACTCTGCTGCGCGCTCAACCAGTCATACTCGCGCACTCTAGCTGTCATACACGTGCTCAACTTCTCTGCTTCTCGCTCCACATTTGTCTGCTCACACCAGCCTCATGCGCTGCTGCTTGAAGCCTTTTAAACATCATTTGAACATCATGGGAGTGAACGGAGTCTTCAGAACGCTTAATAAAGTTAGAATTTATCTGACTTTTTTGTTGACATTGTCCCTTTAGCAGCTTTATCTAGTGGATGCATAACACAACCCCAGTCAAACATTTGACTGTATCTTTTCTTTGCGCCTTATAATCCGGTGCGTGCTATTTATGAAAACACTTCTAAAACAGTCCATTCATTGAAGGTGCGCCTTATAATCCGGGTGCGCCTAATAGTGCGGAAAATACGGTAATATAAATTTCATAAATATTAAGGACGTTTGATTGTGTGATTGAGTTTAACATTTGTTTAATGAACTTGTGGTCAGGATGAGGATCTACGACCATCAGTTGGAAGATGAATGGGACAATCAATCCTTCTCAGAGAAACAATGGCAAGGGTCTTGCTCACTAATAAGGGTAGTGTAAAAATTATACTGAGATTTACGAGAGTAGAACTTCAACGTGACGCCTACTATGTACGTACTTAATTGTAGGTATAAGAATGCAGCGAAGAATGAGCTACTCTACTCTCGCTCCATTCTACCTACTTATTATTGCATTACGACCAACGCTTCGAAGAAGATACTATTTTTGGTACCTGCTGTGCTGTGGTTCCAAGAGAGTCAAGCAGGCACTAAGAGGGAGGAGGAGACCATCTGCAGAACACTGGTCACTGGAGAGTCATAAGTGCTAGTCCCTACAAAACAAACAAACCTGCCATTTAAAAAATAAAAAACACTGCGATAAGGAATACAGTATGTCGACCGGAATTGTAGTTACGTGGTGGAGGTTCAGAGCCTTTTCGTAGCTGGTAAGTACACGATTGCCTCAATGCTAGGCTGCTCTCTTATGAAGGCAATGCCCACCGTAGCAGGACTGTTGGAAACGCAACGCAACATAGCCGAGTAGGGCCGAAAAGCGAGTTGTGGAAATATGCCGTTAAGAGATGGGGGTGAGAAGCAACCTTGGGGGGGGTCTTGAGTAGAACTGCTTCTCTTCCGCTTTGAGGGGGTAAGTTGAGATGTCTTGAACATCAGATAACGGTGTCTTCTGGACGACTCACTAGTGAGGTGTTGAGGACATGATCCACTGATAGATCACAGGGGGAACGAGAGGACACACTGGAGGGACTATGGCCCCCGTGGCCTAGGAATGCCTCAGGAGATCGGAAGATGAAAGGCCGAGCGTTCCTGCCGATACCCCTGCGCTCCGACCCCGGAGAAGCATAAGAATAGGAAAAAGACGTCATTCCAAGTAACTTGTCCACACGGGAGAGATAATGACTTGTTTTTTTCAATATGAATCTTTTTTGTGTTGCTGCCATGTCCCTTGTGTGACCCAATCATTCGTTGACGACGACACATCACGTATTTCAGCTTTTGTTTACTCGCGGAAAATATTTCAACCAGATTTTTTTTTTTTGTTTTTTTTACAGAGGGAACAACGGCAGACAAGAACCCATGTTCTCGCGACCGCAGCAGCGTCTGTTTAATTCTCAGGACGAGGAAAACATTTTTGCCTACATTCTTTCCCCATTGAGCGGCGCGGCGTATTCCAACCTCAAAACCATTCCAGATATTTATGAACAGTCGGATCCTGGACAGTTTCGCCAGTGGCACCGGCTCCCTGTACGATCCAAAGCGGGGAATGGCAGCAATACAAACACGTTACAGCATCAGGTCGGTATCATATTAATGCTTCCATGCAGGAGATGCTGTGACACATGCAGCAAAAAGCACACGTCCTTGCCTCCGACTAAAGGGAGGATTTGTGCGGCTGTACTAGAACTCTTGGCTTCACTGCCGTGCGATACGTCGCGTGCTCGAAGCATCTGAAGTCATCAGTCTGAATCTGAAGAGTCGCTGCTTTTGGAAGACTTGTGCTTGCGCTTCCGTTTCCTCTTCTTCTTGTCCTTCTTCTTCTTCTCCTCCTTCTTTTTACTCTTCTTGCTGCGGTGGCGGTCGGACGAAGAAGAGGAGGAGGAGGAGGAGGAGGAAGAAGAGGAGCCGTCTGAATCGGAGGATGAAGATGAAGAAGTGGTGTCCTGGAGCAACTGCTGCAGATGCTGGATCCTGTGAAGAGGAAGTTTGGAGAGAAGAAGAGGAAGAATTAGAAAACCACCAAGAGGAGACAAATGATGCTGAGTCAGGATGCTGCTTCTGGCAAACACACCAGCCAGCAAACGCTCTTTTTTTTTTTTGGATTAGAGAGTTTGTGATCCGACTAGTGGCGCCGCAATTCATCAGTAGTTTACTGAACATCCGCCAAAGTGCAGCTGCAGAAGGATTTAGAGGTCGTTTTAACACCTGCTTCACACTGGTGGAGGGAACAGCTGCACTGATGCAGTCTGTCCACGTAACCATTAGTGAAGGGGAAACACAGTCGGGCGACCAACTGTTCCTCCAACAAGTGATATAACATGGACCTGACCACGACCTCTACAGGAGTGCTGTGGCATTACATTTAGGATTCATTAATTAGAGATGTTCCTCAGATCAGTGAAGGTGAACTTCTGCATTCTCAGATTTATTGGGTCCTGTGAGAACAATCTCTTCAAATTCAAATTGTATCCCAAAAGGATCCCTTTTTTCTTCCGACTCTAGTTATTCTTATTATTATTCATAGATGGAAATAATTACTTCAATGCATTTAAGTGCAACTATTTGAGAATAAAACTCAAATAAAGTGAAGTAAATGAAGTAATAAACCCTCCAACAATCCCGTCTGATACGGTTACACAACAGTCGAATTTGCAAACCACACAGAACACGAGAACCTCTTTGCTTACGTCGGTATTTCCGAGCCGAGTCCGGAACCGTGTCCCGTCTTTAATTTCGAAACGTGACAGAAGAATGTGAGCCGTGTCGGCTACAACATCGCATGTCGGGACGACCGTGTGGAACGTGGGCCACAGCACATGATTTAAACTAGTTTTCAGCTTTATTAACGCCAACATCAGCTTGCTAAGAACAATCAGTCTCAGAGAAAATGATATCTGCAGGCAGAACCACGGCGAACCGTCGGTGAAAAATGTGTTTTAATATTTATAATTCAATCGGCTGAAGTAGTTATAGTCAGAGTTTAAATGATCACCTCAAATATCTAAACTAATAAAAGACAGAACATTTTCAATAAGAAGAGATTCATGGCTTTGCTGGCCACTATTGCTGTATCTAGTTGAAGAAAAAAAAGCATCTTTCAAATACATTCAATTTTGATTAAATTTAAACCACATGTACGACATACTAAGTATGTAATCCAAATTTAAAGATGTGCAGAATTGTTTTTTTTTTTATTTGTATGCAAGTCTTGTGCTCCCTTATAAAATCTACTCCTACTAATCTTGATTAAATTTGAACAATATACTGTAGCTTACATGCAAAGTAAACAAGATTTCCCGAATTTTAACACCTTTTCTGCAATTTAAGAGGGCATAAGAGGAGGCAGTTGAACCCAAAGGACATCAGATGTGTCCAATTTCGATGAAATTCATACCATATTTAATAGGATAGTTTACCCAATATTCAAATGCCATATCCACGAACAGTGCTCATTTACCAACTCCATCCAAAAATACAAACATGACATAAGAAACATGAAAAAAATTAAACAAATCTATGTTTTAAGCTTGTTTGACAGTGTAGACACAGGGAGCCCTCATGATATTTAACCAGTGTTTCCATGTCTGAGCAGCATGTTATCCTTTTAGCTTCTACTACAAACAAGATTGAGATACGTTTCATTTTCTTTTTAACAATTTCTAATGTTGAGGCTTTTTAAGTGTCTTCTTGGACAAAGAATATTTGGATCTGCAAGCGTCCTATGGATAATAACTTTTGCATACAACTCCAAAAATAGATGGATTACTATGAAAATAATCCCAACTCTTATGAGACATGGCATGAGTAGTAAATGAGTGAAATTTGATTTTTTTTTTTTTTTTTGCTCAACTATCACTTTAATACTTATTAGATATGCATGATTTCCAGAATGTTAGCCTGTTTCAGCAATTTTAAGATTCACCGCCTTAAGTTATCTTTTTTTATACCAGCTCAACGTCAGGTCTATCAGCCACTACTACATAAAACCTATTCATTGAGACCTCGAGGTCTCACTCGATGAAGTTAATCAGACCAATAAAGTAAAGCAATGATGGATTTCAAAGCCTGCGATGCTTCACACTTCAGCAGTTCTTCCACATCACCCTGGCAATACTTTTGCATCGTCTTAATTATCTTGATGGAGATTGGAGACGCCAAAACGTTCTAAAGTCTTGCATAAAACCCACACAAAAGGAAGAGGAGAGGAAACACAATTGAACGAGCTGCTTTGTGCGGCAGATGGACAGAATTAAAGAAAGTCGAAGAAGAAAAGAGATTTCAAGTGATCCAGACTGAAGGAGATATTCATCTTATTCAGAAATTGATCGATGAAAGTCTCGAGTACAGCTGATGAGATTTTGGCAACGCTCTTGAAAACCAGATTACATTAGTCAATCAAATTCCTATTAGATACAATGATATAACAACATTGTGTTGACAGCTATAAAGTGAAAAAAATGTTTATACTTTAACGTCAGCATTATATTCACAGACCGAGCTTCAAAAAATATATTTAGTCTGTGTTTTCAGTAGTTTAAAGATTTATTTTTTGAGTAAACTTGACTGAGATGTGTGTCTAGACAAGTCAAGAGTCACAGGCTAATGTTACTTCTGAGAAAACACAACCTTTTTTCCAACATTAAGAACATTTCAGACATTTGAAAATCAATATCTAGGATTAAGGACAATTTTACTCAAATGTTGTCTTAAACTTAAAATAAGAATTCGTTTTTAGTCAACTTAAAAACTTTCCATGACTCATTTCGTGCCGATTTTGACATTTTTCCTGCACAAAAAGATGATGTGCCTCATAGTTCCCTGATACCGAGAGCAGTCAAGAAGAAAAATGTTGGTTGGAAAGTCAACTCTTATTGAATTTAGACATCTTGCCACAAATAAAATAACATATCATCATGCGTTTACATTTTTGGGACTTTTGAAAACTATTAAAGACATCTAAATGCCAATTAAGATATAGTTTCAAGATTCATGCATTTAATACTTTTTAAGACTTAAAAACTTAAATTTACCTGTACCTGTTAAAGAACAATGAACCTAAAGAAAAATACAATCATTTTATTTTAATTATCTTATCATAACAAAGTTATCTCAAGACACTTTAAAGTAAGACTATAGTAGTGAAAGGAAAAACAGATCCCAGCAATTCAATAATAAGTAAAGCACAGTGTGGCCAAGCGAGGAAAAACGTCATTTTAAGAAGGCAGAAACCTCGAGCAGAACCAGACTCATTTTGACAGCCTCCTGCTGTGACCGGCTGGGAGAAAGGATGGACGGAGAGAAGAGTGAAGGAGGATACAGTGAGAGAAAAGAGGAGAGCATGGAAGAGTCCTGGAGAGAACTCTGGATTCAATGAAAATATCAACTTATCCAAATCGTTTATGAAAATATCGGCTGATTTGATTATCGGTGTACATTTATTGTGCGAATGTTTCAGCTAACATGTTCCTCAAACTAAAAGGTATTACACATTTATACCTGAAATAACAAATATCCATCAAATATACTGATTTTAATCCATCTCTGTGAATTACTGCATCGAGTAGAAATGATGCAACTATGTGGTGACTTTGTGATGTTAATGGTTTTTAACATCAAAACAATTCATTGCAGTTCTGTAGAAATGGTTAAACAATGTGATGGACTTTTGTTGCCCGTGACAAACTTCATTTATATCCCAACCAATTAAACAGGTTTGCCTTCCTGATGGCAGAGAGAGTCAAAGTAAACAGAGCATTATGAATGTTGACACTGTGAGTCATATGCAAAGTTAACCTAAGGAAATGTCCTCGTGGCTCTGCAAAGAAGACGCCACAGCCTCACAAGACGCACAGCACAAATTCCATCACGGCGCTTTAAAAAGGTCACTCGACGCCTCGAGCAACATTTTTGTTTCGCATTTACATGACACCCAAGAGTGCGTGTGGAACAGGGTTTTACGATTTATCCCACCAGCCACAATGTTTTCAGGTCGCCTCAACCTGTTCCCAACAAAACTAATCCTGAAGTTGATGTGAAACAACAGCGCAGAGAAAGAGAGTGTGTTCCTTTTACCTCGTCTCTTTTTCATTCCTTTTGTTCTCTCGAATCACATCGTACATCGGGTCTTCGTGAGCCTGAAAAGAATCAGGATGGAAATGTGGTCAGAAACCGGGGCTTCTTCTGATGAATCTCAAGTAGTGACATCTGACATTCTACTGACTGTACGGTTTGTTGTCTCGGCGACAATGAGAGAAGAGAAAATATGATACAGTTGCACTTATGCTAATCATTGCGGAGGATTTGGAGCTTCTGCAGTGTCTTGCTGACAGACACTGGAGCAGAACATCAGCAAGTGTTGCTAATCTGTGACTAACCGGGTTGCATTTTTCACAAACATGTTTTTTTTGGGGCAAAATACAATACCTTTTGAACCAGCTCTCGCTTAAGCTTGTAACAGCGTTTAGATGTCAGGGGCTTTTAAAATTGGATCCAAATAAATTAAATAAATAGCAAAAAACAAACACATATACATGTATATGTCACAGTACAGATTGGAATCCTACTAGTACAGATTGGAATTCCAATCTGTAAATATAGGCGTTAGAAAAATGATAATTCTTAACTGTATCGTTAGATTTTAAAGCTTAGCTATAGAATTTCTGTTCAAGTCTGAACGTGTCGATTCTGAATCATGGTTTGTAAGAATATTGTCGTTTCCTTTACATTAATACCATGGAAATAGATTTAAGTTTATTCTAAGACAGATTGCCATTAACAGGATTTTAATCGCGAATTGGCCTATGACAAATGTTGATTCCAATCTATCACGGGACGATCCGCAATGGTCCAAATGGATAAGGTCTATGACCTGGACCAGACGGCTGGTCTGGCCCATTTGTCCCGGGACAAATTGGGATTCCAATATTCAGATCCCACTACAGTAGTAGGATTACAATCTGTACTAGTAGAGATTGGAATTCACTAGTAAAATCTGGAATCCTCCTAGGACAGAATGGAAGTCCAATATTCAGATCCCACTACAGCAGTAGGATTCCAATCTGTACTAGTAGAATTCCAGATCCTACTGGATTCCAATCTGTACTCTGACATATATATCAGCAAGAATCTGGTAATATGATAACACTTGCAACAATCAATTGACGTTGACAAGTACATGCCGGTTTACTTTAACCCTTGTGTTCTGACCCAGAGGCCCGAAAAAACAAATGCGTTTGTGGTAACCCTTGTGTTGCCTCCAAGGTTATAGAATAACATGCTATTCTATTCGTATGCGTTGAAATAAAGCAACATGAATGTCCAGTGTGGTTGTGTTAGTCTAGAAGAAACGCAATGCTCGTTAACTTTCATGGTTTCATGAATAAAAATATTGCGATATTCAAGTGTAACGATGTTTTCTCACTCCTCTATTGTATACATATACATAATAACCTCCGTTCACGCAGAGTCCCTTCAGGTTAAACATTATGAAGCTGTAAAAAGTAATCCACAAATGCACCACTGCCTTGTAATGCCTCGCTGTACGTGAGCTGTTGAGATGCTTATGCGAGGTCTTTAGGCTTCTCATTACAGCAGTATTCTGCCATGCTGGCCCTTCAATGAATTCAATGAGTCATTACACCGGGCCATTTGCGTAATTACACATCATTATCATTGGTGTAAATAGCTACAGAAAGGAAACTCTCATCTCTGAGAACTCACCACTCTGAACTGCTCCAGTTTCTGGTTTCCCTTTGTGAAGAAAGGACATTCTCGATCTCCGGTCCGGTGACCGTAACGTTTGCATCGCCAACCTACGGGAAAGCATGAAGTTTATTAAATATGACAAAATGATGTTTCAGCTCACGAGTAACTGCTTTATGAACCCGTTGGTCACTCATTTGTTAACAATACAACGAGGCAGGTTGATGTTGGTCAGTGTCCTGCCTCGTCTTGAGATGGTTACAACATTCATTCATTTTCCTTGCCGCTCAATCCTTTATGGGAGTCAGTGGGGGGCTGGAGCCTATCCTAGCTTCTTCAGGCAAAAGGTGGGGGACACCCTGGACAGGATGCCAGTCTATCACAGAGCACGCAAATACACACAACCATTCACACACACACTCATAACTACGGACAATCTCCCAATATTCTCAATCAACCTGTGTATGTTTTTGGACTGTTGGAGGAAACCGGAGTGCCCAGACGACACAAAACTCTTCTAGCCATGGGCCGAACAAAATGTATATTTATCAAACTGTCTTTAACCAGTAGTACTACGTTTCAATCAATGCCTTTCCTTCAACCGCAGATTTATCAGTGTCCAAAATCTCTGTTCCACATCCTCCTTACTGGCATATTTATAGATCAACATAACATTAATCTACTTTCGTTTTGAGCAAACCATCCATAAAATAACTTGGCAGGCCGGACTTTGCCCCTGAGCCATGAGTGTAACAATAAAAAAATGAAGGGTGGATAAGCATATTTTCACATACGAAAGGATTGATGTCTGTATGACAGTGTGGACTCTGTGGTAGTAGTGCTGGAGAAAAGGATGAAGGCTCTTATGCATCTGGAGTAACCCTCGACACCCTCTGCATGACACCATGGCAGCTCAGAAGAGTAACAGCATCAACAGGCTCCTCTCCATGCACTGCAGAACGGAACATTTTAAGATCTTTGTTCCTTCTGCCATAAGATGCCACAATATACATCGCTCTCATGCTTAACATACAACTTTTGAGTTATGTATTTTTATGCTTGTATGTATATGTATCTAATTGTTTTACATGTATTTATGGGTGTTTGTATGGATGGAAGTGTAAATGCAGCGGGACAACAGAATTTCTCCTTCAGGGTCAATAAATTATCCATTTATCTATCCATCCGTCCATCTATTTTTCTGCCTCGGATGGAAAAAAAAAACATGTGACGACAATGTAAAATTCTCTAAATTAGGGGTGTGTGCATCGGCAAGAATCCGGTCATACGAGTCGCACCACAATACCGGGGCAACGACATGATGTCAAATTCGTAACAGCTTTCATTTGTTCTGAAACCAAAGAAATGTCCCAACATCAGCTTTTAAAACGGCTGGATTCGATTGTATCCTCTCATCCTCAGTCATCACGCAATATTAACCAATCAGAAGCAATATAAGGCGGGTCTATCTGTCAGTTCTGTATCTTTACTAAGACAGATGGAAACAACAGCGAGTGGTCGAGTCATCGTAACTTAACGACAACATCATACTGAGGTCAATCTATCAGTTGTTCGGGTTTCTCCACTCATGAGCCGCACTTTAATTTATAAGGTTCTCGATAAACTGTGCAATAAATTCCCCAAACGCCGTTAAGAATGAGGTAATAAACTTCCGGCTTTCAAATCAAGAGCATCAGTCAACCGTCTTCATTATCGCGGTGATTCTCTGAAGTGAAATGTTTTAAATGCACGTTTGTTCATCTTTTTAATCATTCATTAGTTATATACTGTATACATATTTTTTTTTTTGAAGAATTTTGCAATATATCGCTGTATTTTTTTTTCTACACCAAAACTTTAACACAAGGTCAAAGATCATTCATAGGCAAAGTTACAATACGTAGAGAAGAGCATCATTATCTTTCTGCTCAACCAATAGTTACAGAAAATATGTTAAAAAGAATATATATATATATATTCTTAAAACATTTTGATTTATAATCTTTTGTTTGATGTTTTATGGATTTATGTGTAGCTTCACTTTGAATTTGGGCCATTTTTTTCATCATCTTATATGTAATTTTATTTTATAAATCCATTTAATCTTAACTTTATGACCAAAGTTATATACATGATAACATTTAATTTGATGTTTTATTCCTTAACAATCTGTTGAACAAAAAAAACTATAGAAAAGTATATTTCTCTGCCACCACTCATAAAAATGAGGACAATAAATGGAGGGCTGTAGAATATTTTTTGGAAAAATAGGAAAGTGACGTCTAGTCTTAGGTCTGAAGTATAATGTGAAAATAGGCAGTTTAATCTTCGTGTACGAAATCTAATTTTTTAAATTTAAATGTCGTTTGTATTTAATGTTTAAGCAGTTTAACGCTCGAGTCCCGTTTTCCCTTACAAATGGAATCTGACTCGACCACAACCGACAACATTTTTCAGAATAAGAAACTTGTATTGCCAGCGTTGTAACATAACATCACATTTATTTTGTGGTTGGTTTAAACCAGTTAAGGTGGAGCCTGACCATGAATAGATCTGAAAGTACGAACATGAATTTTAAAATTGATCCTGAAAGAAACTGCCAGTCAGTGAAGAGTTTTAAGGATCGGGGGAAATGTGAGTTCTTCTACTAGAGCGGCTCAGAATTCTCGCTGCAGAGTTTTGCATCAACTGCAGGCGAGACACATCCTTCTTGTTTAGACACCAAAATAAACTGTTACAGTAGTCTAAACGAGTAGATACAAACACATGGATTATAAACTCCAGATCGTGTTATTGCTCCGAAACTTTGGAACGATCTCCCTCTCCTTCTGTGTTTGAATATCTTAAGACATTTTTATTTGTGCTTTTAATATCTTTTGAAAGAAATACTGCGATATATCGCTGTATTGATATTTTCTACACCCAAACTTTAAAGGATTCATGTTAAGTACAGCAATCAGTCCAATGCTAAAAAGGTTACACAAAGGTCATACATGGGCAAAGCTACAATACGTAGTGAAGAGCATCATTATTTCTCAGCTAAACCCATCATTACAGAAATATGTTAAAAGATAAAAAGAATTTAAAAGAAGATAAAGTTACATGTTTTTGCTTTAACAACCGAATTCTCTTCTCAAATATACATGTATTGTAAGAGCCTTTTGTTGTCTTAGGTGTTTTACAAAACCGGTGTTTCAACTTTTTTTTTAATCTTTGGAAATTTTGAATCTAAAGCCTGTCAATCTCCAGAGAAATAAATAAAATAATAATTTTATAAACAGGCAAACAATTACTCGAATTTCTCGAACTCCTGTGTTGTTCTCAGTATTATCTTGATCTTTAAAGTATGTACTTTTTTGAGTATTGTTTTGATTGTTTAAGCGCTTTGTGACCCTGGTCTCGAAAAGCGCTATATAAATAAATATTACTTACTTACTTACTTACAATGATCGCAAAAAAACCCTTTTATATTTGTGCTTTGTGCCTGATTTTCTGGGACTCCTGTGTTTGTCTTATGTGTCTTAATCTTTTAAAGTATATATTTTAACTGTGTATCGTTTGTAATTGTTAAAGCGCTTCGTGACCCTGGTCTAGAAAGACCTTTACAAATAACTATTACTCACTTACATTAAGTTTATGACTATATAGTAGTCCGATATGCATCTATAAAGACACTAAAAGTTTTTATTTCTCCAGTTATATTGTCCCCTGTGAGTGTTTATATGGACTTACACTGCATCACCTTCACCTCCTTCCCCAGCGGCATCCACAGGCCCCTGGTGGGGGCGTTCGCCAGGAAGCTCCGGGCTTCCTCGTTCCCTGGTTCGGCAGGAATACAATCTTCTGGTTTATCCTCATGTTCCTGCGACACCATTTTAAAGTGTCAACAAATAAACTTCAGTCGAATGACGAGCTACAAACTTAAAATAGTTATTACCTTAATAAGTCCAGGTGGAGGTTTTTCATAGCTGGATAAATAAAAGTTAACAGGAATTAATGACATTTAGAGTAGAATACTGAGAGGTTTTAGTTGGTTTTTAATGGTATTTTAGTGTTTTTTACTCACAAGGTCTCGACGTGTTTGAGCTTCTGCACTTCATGACTGAGTCTCTTCGACTGTGACTTGAGCTTCTCCAACTCCTGAGCTGTGATCTTCTGCTTCTTGTGCTCTCGTCTCTCCTCCTTCTCCCTCCTGCGCTTCTTGTCCGACATCTTAGCACAGCTCGAGTCACCGTTGCTTCAAAAATAATAGATTTATCCCTTTTATTTTGAGGCGAGACAAGAAGTGAGAAGTGGAAGCTACGTGTTAGCTCAATGCTAACCTTCCACGGGGCGGAGATGATGATGAAGAAGGAACTACTTCCGGTTGGATGCTTATTGTAAGTCTAGCGCCCCCTGTAGGAATCACTGACAACAAAGTAGACGATGATTTTTTTTTAACGTATAAATGTAACTTAATTCAATGTTTACGTTTATGATACATGTTTGAATTAATTAAACGTACTGATCATACTTTATTTTTTTATTAATATAAATAATTTCTATTCTTATTGTATTTATTTATTTATCAATTAAAAAAAAAAGAACCTTGGATATGTATCAGTTACCTTAAGGGAATCAGCAGCAGAACACGAATGAGTATTTTTTAAATACTTAATATTATTTAATAGATTCATTTAATTATTATCATTTATTTATTTTGATGCTTAAATTAAATTTTTCTGGATAAGTTTTGTGTATCAGTTCTAAATTGTACAGAGCTGTCCCTACAATGTTGTACTTTAAAAACACACAGGATATGATTGAAAAAAACAAGAGTAAATGGTCTGTTCCATCACCTTTATAGTAACAAATATATCAAATGTATACAATATATTTCCGTATCCGACACGAATCGACACTATGGTAGTCAGAAATAACATGTATATTTATTCTGAGTTATTCGTCAGCAATATAACTACTTCCATGCTTCTGTGGTGCCAAGATATATATTTTTGTTATTCAATGTTTTTGGTTTAAACTGATCTTATTGGAGACATCAACCTATCAAGGATGGGTTTTACTGCTTAATAGAAGAGGTCTTCTATCATTTAATAACGTAATTTATACATTTCTTATTTCTTCCAACGCTGTTTTATTGTTGTCGTCATTAACCATTAAAGTAGATTCAATTGAATAAAGAATGTTGGATATAATACACATTTTATTTCAGAGTATCATGGAATAATCAAAGTACAAATCTGAGGTATTTCAGGAATAACACACAAACTGTACATTTCCAAATAAAAATAAACATATTGTACAAGGTCATAAAGAAGTTACAAAATATTCAGAATATTTTTTTCCATTCACAAAAGAAATAAGAAAGTTCAGGAAATAAATAAAACTGTAGCGTGAGGGCAGCTAAAAAAAAATCGATCATGTCTGTGACTGCGACAGTATCAAAATATGAAACAAGAAATCAGAAAAAATATCAGAATAAGGGAAATAAATCAAAACACCTGTCGTCCAGGTGGATATAAACTATCTGAAACAGAGAATCATTTTACGATGAAGCCACAAGTCCCTCTGCAATTTTAATGTGTTGCTTTTAGGCGCGACATGAAGGCAGAAACTATATCGCGTCATACGTTGAAGCAACAACAACCTCATCACACTAGGTTGTTGATTTTCGGATTCCGGGCGAGCCGATGCCAAACCGCCCAGCAACACCGGGCGCCGACGGACACATTCGTCACCCCCGGGCTCGCGAGGAAACCAGAAACCGTCGTCGATTTCTCAAGTTCCCTTTCGCCCTTTCTGTGTAAACAAGTTACACCGTGGATGCGGTGCTTGATGTTCAGGAGAGAATCCAAAAATAACACGTTCAGATGGACGACAAGAAGTCTTTCAAGCTGCCCTTCTTGCTGCTCTGCTGGTTGTCTCGCAGGAGGATCTTGCCCAGACGTTGGAAGACCCAGTTCTTGCCCTTTGAAGGGCACTTGTTGGCAGAGGGGACCGACCCGGAGCTGCCGGAGGACGTGGACGACCTGCAGGCAGAAGGAGGAGACGCTCAAATAAAATGTTTTTTTTCAACAAAAGTTGGTTTATACTTAAAGGATAATAAGAATTCATAATATTGTCAAAGATTCCTGAAGCATATTGACACAATAATGGTGTAGATAAGATGATCTATAGTGTATAATGAGTCCAAGTTTTCAATAAACAATGGGATTTGAACTATTTAGGTTAGATTTTCTTTTTTTTAATTATTTAATTACAAACATGGCAACACTTTAGATTTAAAAACAAATAATTGAAAGATGAATAACTTCTTCTATTTCTGTTAATAATCAAGGTTATTAGCAGTGATGTGTTGATGAGGCTTCATGAAACAGTTGATGAGGTATCATGATACAGTTGATGAGGTATCATGATACAGTTGATGAGGTATCATGAAACAGTTGATGAGGTATCATGATACAGTTGATGAGGTATCATGAAACAGTTGATGAGGTATCATGATACAGTTGATGAGGTATCATGAAACAGTTGATGAGGTATCATGATACAGTTGATGAGGTATCATGAAACAGTTGATGAGGTTTCAGTTTCAGTGTCTTTATTTTAAATGTCACGAGAGGGCACACTCAATAATGCCAGGTTTCATTGAATTAATAGATAAAAAGCCAAATATTATAAGAAAGAGATACTGCGTCGTGATACTTTATCAGTTTTTTCATTAGACCTCATCAACACATCACTAGTTTATTAACATGAACACTAACTTTCTGAGAGGTTTCGAACTCAATCAAGGGGCCAAAATATTTGAATAGTTGAAGTCATGGGACAAACGGTTTGAGTCCGATATTTTATTTTCATTTAAGTTTAATTTTAATTATCTCTACGTTTGTCACCAAACACTCCAATTAAATTAATTTACTTTTGATTTACATTTATTGTAATTGTCTGTATAATTGGTGTCATTAATCCTACACCATATAAACATGAACATTTGTTCACAAAATGTACTTCAGTAGCGGTTTTTCCAACATTTGTCTGTGAAGCCATTAATCCCCTCTATCTTGCTTGAGTTCAACTGTTTGGGATTCTGGCAGCGTCTGGCAGCGTCGTGCGCTCGACTGGCCAGTTTGTGTTCCAGGTCCAGAGATAAACAGTGAAAGGGAACAGTTTGAACAAGTTGCTTTATTCCATACGCCTTTAGAAACAGAAACCCACGACCCACACCTTTAGAAACACCTTTAGAACATGTGTTTAATGTTATAATGTCTTACTAATGGTCCTGGAAATCATTTGTTTTAGATATAAAAAAACATGTTTATTCATTTTATGTTTGTCTTAAATCTATTAAGAAAAGGATACAAAGCTTAACATGTCTTTCTGAGACTCTTGTATTTGTCTCAGTGTTGTCTTGCCCTTTTAAGTATTTATTTTATTGGGTATTTTTTGATTGTTAAAGCGCTTTGTGACCCTGGTCTAAAAAAAGGCTCTAAAAATACTAATTACTTACTTTTATTTGCGTCATTTTCTATGTTCTTTATATTTGCACTTTGTTCTTTTTATTTGCACTCTGTTCTTGTTCAGTAAACTTTTTTTTATTCAAAGCGAAAATAGGATATAAAACAAGCTGTCAAACAAACACAATATAAATTGACTTCATTATGTCTCAATACGTCAGGAATAATGATCAAATTCAAAGTATTATCACACAAAATCATTTGATGTTTGAATACAATGGAGAAAAATATGATGATGAGGTTTAATAATACTGTGTGTAGGTGGCGCTCTCATACAAAAATGATGTCGCATTGAATTAATCGTTAGTCCTCTAGTGGTCCCTGAAAGTGAGGCCACTATATCGTGAGATCTCGTCGAACCATCACAAAAGTATTGTTTAAACATGGCTAGAGGTGGTGGACTCGTACCTGGCTGTTGTGACGGGGGTTTTGTCTTTGGCAGCCGTCTTTGTCATGGTAGGTCTGGAGCTGGACTTCGGCGCCCGGTGTTTGCCGGCGCTCCCCGGAGCGCAGGGGTTCTTGGTGAGAGCCGTGATGAACTCCCGACTCATGCCCTTGTGCCTGGAGGTCTTACTGCAGGTGTGGCAGGTGGCCATCTGAGGACAGGAGGACAGAAAGAACATCATTAATAACTGTAACAATCATTCAGAGTGAAAGCATAATTACATATGAATAACTTCAGAGATCATTCAAAGCACATTAAACTACACACTAGGTGTGTGAGACAACGATACTGTATAGATCTTTTGTTTCGGCTTTAACTTCTATAAAAGTACCATTATGGTTTATATTTTTAAAGAAATGTTAATAAAATAAAACACTTTTAAATTAACAAGTACATTTTCACAGAGTTTGTTCACTTTTATGTTGCAGTTAAACCTTCGGCCACTAGATGGCAGCAGTCATTACGTCCTCAGCACCTTAAGAAATCCCGCGAGATACCGCTGATGACTAAGGATGAGAGGATACAGTCAACAGCTTTTAACCCTCGTGCTAACAATCTCCACCATTGCGTAAGCCAGCGAGTCCGTTCACCTTGACCCAGAGACAACAAAAGGGATACTACAAACACATTTGTTTTCGGGCCACAGGACCCTGAGATAACACTAGGGTTAAATCTACTTCCTCTATGGCTTAAGGAACAATGGAATCCCAAGGCAATGACTGAGGACGAGAGGATACAGTCGACTCCAACAGCTTTTAAAGCTGATGTTTGGCCATATTTTGGTTTCGAAACAAATGAAAACAGTTACGACTTCGTCAAGAGTCATGCGGTCTGTAAATTCTGGGTATGACTGAGGATGAGAGGATACAGTCAACTCCAGATGTTTGGACATATTTTGGTTTGAAAACAAATGAAATCAGTTACGACTTCGTCAAGAGTCATGTGGTCTGTAAATACTGCAACACCAGAGTAAAGTACTCAACAATACTACACATATATACTTGTTACTACAGTATCATGATATGTAGTATCTTTGCTCCCGTTTCTTCTTGCCAGTACACACACCTAGTCGACACAGGAGAAGATCATATCATCAAGAACAGTTAAGTATCCAGACTGTAAATGAAGTGTCAACAGTCGTAAAGACAAAGAGCTCTAACATCTACAGTGACCCAGAGTAGACAAGAAGATCTACAGCTGGATAAAAAAGAAAATACACAACCAGTCCTGGAATCAAATTCACCACACGACCAAAAGCTCCGTTCAATATATTCAACCTTTTTCTAACCTTTTGAAGTAGAGAAAACACCGGGATTATTTCGGAGTCACAGAGAAGACTTGGGCCAATAAGGGGACGGAGTGGAGCCACGAGGGTTGTTGTCATGCAGGTCCACCTATTCAGGGTCTGGATGATCTAACAGACGCCGTGCAACAGTCAGAGCAGCGCAAAAGTTGCTGCTGGACTCTGGATTGTTCAACCAGTGATTATCTATCATGACTTATACAGTCAGAAGATGTATTTTCAGATGACTCAACATAAACTGTAATCCAAAGATTCTTATCATCCACCAACAGAAAGGAAAGTTTAGACAAACTCAAACATATCATAGATGACCATTGATGTTGACTTTGTGGTCCAAAAATCACACCAGAAATCTACAGTTGATTCAAATTGTTACCTTTAAAATGTCTTAAAGCAAAATGTGCGAAAACATTTCTTAATAGAGCAGAGAAAAATACCAAAGAAAGGAGAAAATGTGTGGCTGTCAAGTGAAATAATCCTTTCGTAAATTAATAAAGTTGAGATTTTCTTCAGCTAGATCAAAGAAAATGGTGGAAATGCATTCTTTAAACAATAATACTTGATCTTATATGCCCTTTTATATAAAGTAAAAAAACACTGAATAAATAAGTTAAAGTTATTTCTAAAAAAGTGCAAGAGTGCAGATATTTAACCACAATAATAGTAAGTAAGTCATTTTTATTTATATAGCGCTTTTCCAGACCAGGGTCACAAGGCACTTAAACAATCAAAACAATATTCAATAAAGTATATACTTTAAAGATCATGATAAAACTGATAACACAACAGGAGTTCCAGAAAATCAAGGAAAAGCCTGAACAAATAAAAAGTGCGAGTATAAGCAAGAATTATAAAAGTTTACAAAACTGGTTCAGAACCTAAACTTTCCTGAATAAACCAAGAGTAGCTTCTTGACCAAAAAGTTAGGACGGTGTAAAACCTGATCCGTTGACAGAGCTGATGGAAAACTCACCGACACGAACGCAGCCATCTCAGGGTTTGAACAGGTGCTTCTGAAAGCGTGCGGAGAGAGAGTTGGGTTTCGAATGGACGAGCAGGGGGTCCGAGCTTCTGTCGCGTCTGCCAGTCAAGTGTTTACAACTCTAGGGCTGCATGTCCAGCTTTTTATAGTCCGAGCCGGTCGCCGTCCCACCCCCTGCTCACGGAGAGAGGGAGGGAGGGGAGGGTGGTCGCCAGAAGATCGGATGAACGTATCCGGCTGAGGGTCCGGTCGACCGGGGGGAATGTTTACATTCTCAATGTCTGATGTCAGAGAGAATCATCTACACATCCTGGAAACTGACCAGTTCCTCTAAGAATGTCAGGAACCTCATACAATAAATACATAAATGACATATTTTACTGTTCAAGTAATAAATATTTAATTAGAATATATATATATATATATATATATATATATAATTACATATATTAATCGGAATCCAAATGAAATCTGAAAAATACTAAAATAAAACTGCATTATTAATAAATATATAAGGACAGTGAACTATGACCATAAGCTGCATTTTCATGAACAAAAAAAAAAATCAGAATTAAGAGAGTACATTAAAAACGGTGTGTGACGGTGAAAAAGATTAACAGTAGCATTAACAGAAAAGAGAAAATTAATTAATTTAATATCCACTTAACAAGTAGATGTTGAATGAATTCTCTATTTTACAGAAGTTTTAAGGCTGAAAACGCACCCAAAGTGTAAACTGTGTATTATGTCAGAAGATAAGACTTTATAATAATAATAATAATAATAATATCATATTAGATTAAACTAACAATGCAACAATATTATTATTAATAAAATCATGAATTTAATGTATTTATTTTAATTAATGATTTATTATTTATATGCCATTTTATGGCAATATCTGTATTTTATTTTAATTTATTGTATTTCATTTTATTAATCTATTTTTATTTCTTCTGTTTTATTTCCTTTTAACATTATGTAAGTCCAACACAACAAATACTAGTGTTGTGATTACTTAATTGAATACATCTGTATGTTGTGTTTACAATACTCGCAATAAAAGTATTCTGATAATAAAATGAATAAACAATAACAAATTAAGAGACAAGATACACAAGATAACTTCTTTATCATGAAGAATTTATAAGAATTAAAGACGTAATCAGTTGCATTTCTATGTAGTTTTCTCCAGCGAGGAAATACATTTTTTTTTTAACTTGAGTTAAGTAAATAAAAAAGTATGTGCAAAAGAATTCCACCCATATGGATACTGACATCCATCATGTGCCCATTTTAATTTAAACTAATCTCAAAGCCTAATCCTGCACATGAGTCACAAACACGTGAACCTGAACCACTGGGATTTTAATACCTCGGTCCAATACAAGTGTTGGCAGTGAACCCGGTGGCGGCACATGGCGTCCATCACTGTCAACAGTGACGAGGAGAAGCTTGAAGGTAGAAAAAAAAACCTGCCAGACTGTGAAGATTAACTTTCTAATTTTAGGGAATTATAACACAACTGGATGAAACTGTACAAGCAGGATTTCAGTATGGAGTCATCCTTCAATGGAATTCCAGAGATAATCTTCACACAAACTAAAATAGACATGGTTCGCTTCATTAAATACACAATTTTTTATATCTAATTTATATCAAATAATTCCTTGAGCAGACGACGTGTATATTAGCAGTATCTAAATGATTATGAATATCAGTTGGAATACCCAGCGTTGCAAGGTGAGAAAAAGGTTTTAAAAAAACAAAACAAAAACCGAAAAAAGAGGGGGACGATAGAAGAGAATATTCTCATGGAAAATCCTCAATTAGTTTGATATAAACTTCACTGAAATTGGACGTATTTTAATTGAATTGGGGGTCTCCTGCCCCCCTTTCTGCCCCCGGTACAATTAACAAAAGGAGCCGATATTCTGAGAATCACCCTTCATTATATACATATGATTTAAATTGAATGAAAATTGGATGTAGTTTAATTCTTATGGGGGGTCTTTTGCCCTTCGCTTGACAAGTTGTTCAAGTTGCTGTCCCACCTAAAGACTTCACTGAGAGGTCAGTACATGATCAAGGAATTTTATCTTAGTCAGTATTTAAATTCACAATGGGTTTTATTCCCCCTTACAATTCAACTCTGGAAATCTCCCTGACTTAGTATTTACAGTATTACATACAATTTAAATCTCATCAAATTGCCAAAAAATTCATGAGGGTCTTCTGCCTTCTGCCCAGGTCTTTGACCTGTTGGATGTGTCCTTCACCTACAGTTCAGTACATGCATGCTTTTAAGTTTGAAACAATTCGTCTTCATCCAAATTGGACATTTTTGAATTTTCATGGGGGTTTTCGGCACCATTTTGTTCACCTTAAAATTAACAAACTGGGGTTGGAATTATGGAAATCTTACTTACTTGGTTTGTGATACATATGGTTTATATTAAATATAAATTTGAGTTGTTGGAATTTTCTTGGGGGTATTCTGGACCCTTACACTTAACAAAAGGGGCTACAATTCAGGATATGTTAGTTACTATGAATGTTTTGTACTTGGTTTAAATGTAATAAGATTTGGACAGATTTGGATTTTGTCTATTATTATATACTGTACATTAGCTACATAGTTTTACTGTGACTCATCTTTTCAACTTTCCTCCTCAGATCTAATCAGTCAAGATTCTTCTCAGTAAGTAAAATACGATAGTCACGATATGCGACTATCTGTATTTATATTTCCGTCTTTTTGTTAGCTAAATAATTTCAGTTAAAATGTTGTAAATGTATTGAAAAGAAAACATGTGTAACAGGACAAAAAAGATGATAAGCAGTAAGTTTCCATGTTGTTAAATGGTTTCCATTTGCTGTTGCTCAAACAAATTGCTTTTTTTAAAACTTGGAAAAAGGAAAGCAACATTTTTTTTGGTTTTAACGTGAATTTCTTCCTTTCCTTTTTACAATTATAACAAAAAAGTAAGGAACATTTAAAGTATTTTTAACAAACCTAATATGTAATTGCCCCCCCCTGTGTATTTACAAGAATCTGGTGATACTATACGCATCACGATACAGGGGAAACAAAAGAATATATCATGATACTAGTAACAAAAATATATTTGTAGTATTGTCGAGTACTTGACACTGGTGTTGCAGTATTTACAGACCACATGACTCTTGACGAAGTCGTAACTGCTTTCATTTCAAACCAAAATATGTCCAAACATAAGCTTTAAAAGCTGCTGGAGTCACTGTATCCTCTCATCCTCAGTCATTGCCTCGGGATTTCATTGTTCTTTTAAGCCACAGAGGAAATAAAGACAGCTGCAATCTAGCTGCCAGGAGTTAACACACAAAAAAAAAACGCTGTGAATTTTCTGCATGTTAATTGTAAATTAAAAAAACATTAACTTATTAAATATGTGTTCATAAGCACTGTGGATACAAGAGAAAAAAACCAAAGGCTTAAATAATAAACGCAGATGAATAATTTGCTGAACTACTTATGTGATGCCGCAGGACGTGTTGCACACTTTGTCCAGGAAGTAGTGAGTCATGCAGATATTTTTCTGCAGTCGACTCAATCATGGACAAGAATGTTAGCGATGCCAGTATAACAGCCCAGACTTACTGCAGGAGCTCGTGTGACACACACCGGGTAAGATCTCCAGACAATCCACGGTGACGTGTGCGACCCAGTGGTACTCTGGTTTCTACCATACGTGTAGAACTGTTGCAACTACAGCGTCACGTAAACACAGATCCACATAAATCAATTGTTTGGATGGAACCCTGCTCGTCTAATAATAGCTGCTCCGGGTCCATAAATACTTCCCTTCCTGTCTTTCACTCCACTCAGCCAGAGGTCAGCCCGGGTGGGATTCATTTAGCCGAGGCATTACGATACCACCCTGGAGAGAAGGAGTCGGTGAGCGATGGAATCCTGCCGCACAGAAGGAAGATTTGTGTGCGTTGTAAAAAGTTCCGAGAGTCTCTCGTTGCGCTGGAAAAACATCCCTGCACGTCAGCGAGTCATTCGAGCGGAGATCGATGCGACACCGACGGGCTCAGAGGCACGAGAGCGCATGTGGGGATCGATACTTGACGGTGAAGTCGTTCTAAACGTGGCTCGGCTCTGGGACCCGGGTGGTCACACTGTCTGGAGTGAAAAATATCTACAAGAAAACTCAATCTAACAAGTGCTTACTGGAAGAAAAACAAATCGTTCAGGACTAGGGTTGCCACATGGATCACAAACCATATTATAATAAAACATAAATAAAGAGCATTTAGTTCAAATAAAGATGTGACACATTGTACTTAAAAAAAAAAACCATTAATGAGCCGCTTCTAATCTATATGCGTCTAGCTAGCATAGCGATATCAGTTACGTCAAACTTCGGGTGTGTCCCAAATCGCAAAATTTTTAATATTTCGAGTGCACAAGTGCGTCCCGATGGGCAGTGTGCGAAAATGTAGCGTGCAATGAGCACTCAATTGGTGCACTCAAATGGCCATAAAATTGAGTGTGGATCGATGGACACTTTCCACCCTTAACGGCCGACATCTTAGTGACATAGATGAAGCTAAACTGAAGCTACGTCACTGAAGACGTGTCTTCGGAGCAAATACCGAAGTAAATGTCTCGAGAAAAACACTCATATGACTACAAAACAAAAGTGAGAACAAAATTAAACACAACTTAATCACTTGTTTCGATTGGCAAAAAAGGCCGTCAAGTGTCGGGGATAGGGTTCCAACCGGTTGCAATCAACGTTAAAAAGTAGTACTAACTTGTCGAAATTCGAGCACTGTACAGTTAGGTGCACTGACTTACAGTGTACTTTAAAGAAGAGCACTTAGAGAAGTGCACAATTTGAGACACAGCATTTGTCTAATGGCCACTTTCTACTCTACTCGACTTGACCCGCTTTGAGACCACAGCGATACGTCCAAGCAGATACTTTTTTCTTAGTACTTGCTCTACTCTATTTCCAAGTGGCAAACCGGCACTAAAAAGGCGACGTCGACTGACTGCCAGGCACCGATTGGCCGGAGCACGATGTCACTGATGAGTCATCTACACAACATTCAACACAAGAACACGACCAGGAAGTATAATATGTTGGTCCAAAAAGTTCCAAGTTTTGTGGCGCTAAGTAGGAAGCAGGCCTCGAACTGTGTAGTGGAAAAGGACCTCGAGTCATGGGCCAAACTGATTTTAGTCTTAACCATCTATCCGACACTCCTTTCAGAGTAAATACTGTATAAGTACTACTGCAATATCGTGTTTTAAATGTCGAATGTAAAACAGAGCTCAACTAACACCATTTATCATATATTAGCGAATACGTTGCGTCAAATTTAAGTGTTTTTGTTTCTTTCCAAGTCATGACATCATCAATCTCTGCTTGTTAGCATATCTTAAACACGGTCATCTTCATGGGTACTATAATAATATAATAATGTGAACATTAATCTGTATTTACTGGGTATTAATGGAACATTTTTGATATTGGTAATGACACGATACCTTTACATTTTGTGATACCAATTTTATATGATTAAAACAAAACAAATAAAATGACACATAGTAATGATCTTCAGTAAAATCTCGAAAGCTTTCATCCATTTTCACTCAAAGCCGTTTTTTAGAGAGAAAAAAGAAATAACAAAACATATCCAGTGGAAAAGAACACAAATTAATCAGATGTTTAAAGCCTTTTTAACTTCAGAGAAATACACAAATTATCAAAATGTATTCACGAGTGGGAACTAAAGCTTGGCAACGAACGACAAAGCATTTTTTTTCCCGATACTATGTACTACTGAAGCATTTTGGTCGGTGCCACAAAATAACTGAATTTCGACACCCGGCCCTGATATTGACTGACGCTTCCAATCCCGGGACCGATTTCAAGACTTGGCGTCCAAAGTTTCACACACTTGTCTTGGATTCTACAAAGACAGCATCGTAACATCACAGATTCCTGTTGTGAAGGATCATTTCTTATCAAAGCTACTGATAAAAAAGCAGCAACTCAAACTAAACGGTGGAGAAAATTTGGCACAATCTAAATGTTTTTAATCCCATTATAAAACACAAGCTCCCACTTGTCTTTCCACACGGATTGACAGCTTGTGTTCCGGTTCCAAAAGATCCCAGAGAGCCGACGACCATCCTTCCTACTGTAGATCTGCCCCGGCACGTGCCGTAAACCGTCAACATCCACTTCCCGTAAAGTCTCCTCTGTTTACGTCTGAAAGCTCAAGGCCGAAAACCCCTTTGTCGCTCGACATTCTCGGAACATCTTTCGTTTCCTGTCATCTGCTGCCGAACCGCATTCTCCGACACCATCAGTCACTTGGCACTTGAACACGACAAGAGGAGGTGGTAAAAAAATATGGTGGTGGATGAGAGAGAAGGATGTGAATGGAAGTGAAGAGGAGTGGTGGTCCAGTGCAGGAGGTATGGAATGTAGAGCATTAGTGAGCGCTGGTCAATGAGGTCGACCACCTTGTTATGCAAATGGTCCTCGTTGGTTAGAAGTTTTTTTTCTTCTTTCATAAATACTCACATTATCATTTTCACTAATGGTTTCTCTGTTGTTTAATGTGCAAAAACAGAGCAGCAAGATCAGAACAAGACTGTATTGTTGACACAATATTCACAGGGAATAACAATTCACCGTTATTCAGGAGCTCGCCTTGCTGTGACATGTGACATTTCTGGATACAGAGGCTGGTGGTTGATATGAACTTAAAAAAATGACCACTGACAAGACATCGCCATTTAAGAACTGGATCCATGAAGCTCTTTCTCTGTCACAGTTAAAGAAACAACTCGTCCAATTGTCTGGAAGGCATTAGAAAAAAAGAACACTAGTCCAATTTTATTCAATATGTCAAAGACCAGAACATGTCAGGACAACACTTTTTTTTACAGCATGTTGTTTTTCTCACTTGGTTTGTCTAACAATTATGCCTTTACTCTATAAATATAGTCTTTTTTTTACATGGAAAATATGCAGGTATATATGATAAGAACATACTGTATATGCGCATTTGTATGTATAAATGTATATGTCACAGTACAGATTGGAATCCAGTAGGATCTGGAATCCTACTAGTACAGATTGTATATCAAATGTTGGGAGAGTATTTAATGTGATCCGACACAAAAAATAAAACTCACAGAGGAAAAGACGCATCAATTTAACACATTTTTCTTTTGTATTACTACGATTTTAACATTTCTTTGCAGAGACCGTTTTGATTTTCCAACTCATCAACCATAGGACGTGCATTTTTAATGATACACTTGATAATCTAACAAGAACGCTGTCTTTCCATCATGGAAAAGAAAATGCACTGAAAGTTTTATTTAAAAACTATTATTCGAAAGTGAAACTCAGTGAAGCTGGAAAAAAGCCCCAGAAGCTGCAAAACTAACAACTTATCTGAGAAAAATATATGGACTTTTGATGCAACACAAAATAAAAAGAACAAAATGTTCCCGTCAGTGTGCATCGCACGTATGAATTCATAGACTTTTTTTTTCGTTTTCTTTATTGACAAGAAGTCGACCTCACTTGCAGAGTCTGATCTCTTCAGTAAACTCCAGGATGGATTCGGGAACGGGAGAAGAGAAGAAAATACAATCCCTTGTTTTTCCAGCTAAGAATGCAGTGGAGACCGCATGTGTCAAACTCAAGAGATCTGGTCGGTCGGATGAATAATGTCGACCGCCGTTTGGTTGGCACAACAGTGACAATTATGTGGTAGGAAAGAGTTTGATAAGACAAACACAGAGATAAATGAGCCTCTGAGAAATGGATGTATGAAAGTGAATAACACAATTAAGACTTGTACGTCCTAATGAAAGTAAAAATACATTTTATTTCGGTCCGTGACCCAGACTTACTTGAAGATCTTGGATTGATTCCAGTAATGGATAAACCTGCCTGAGATAAGTAAACACAGCGGATTCACGCCGCATCTATCACTGATGGCGGCACGTGCAGTGTGAAATAAATATGGTACAAAGTATGTGATACAAAGAAAGGACTTTACACCTTCATTATGAATACACAACAACAACGACTACACACGTGTTTTTGAAGAGGAAGTGAAATAACAAATAAAGTATTTGTCTGGTGTTCCAATGACAACAACTTCCCTGTAACTCACAGAAAAGAAAAATCAATCATAAATAACCATTTAAGGTATTTAAAGGCGTTCTCCTCAACAAGGGGGGGACAAGTGGGTGCTTGAGGGCCTCACATGGAGCCATGTGCTCATCAGCCACAGAGATAAGAGCCGGAGAATTGTCTACATTCCCCACTTATCTCACCTCTCGACCACGCTCTCAATTCAACGGGTCAGTTCGCTATCGCCTCTTTGTGCCGCTCTGAAGTGTCGCCTCGCCTTCGTTGCTGGCCCCTATCCATCCTCCCCGATGCAGACGAGTGGTCCGGAGGTTAAATATACTCGCAAGGACATGATTGGGGGGGCGGGCGACCGTTCAACTAGCTAGTCACGAGATCAACACGTTGCAGAAAAGTAATCGGGGGGAAGGTTTATTGCAATAACCTTTTAAGGGCTTTTTGCATTCAATGTTTTTCAGTTTTTTAAGGCATTAATAAAAAAAAACATGGTTTAGTTTTTAGGGGTTCATCTTATTTTCAAATCCGTTTTCAAATTCAGCAAGATGCGTCGCCATAGCAACCGAGCCTAGCAAGCTGCGGGGCACAACTCACAGACAGACGAGACAACAACGAGACATAGAAGTACAAATTGACAACTTTACAGAACGTGACACTGATTGGTCGAAGTGCACATTTAAGAAATGATTGATTTATTCAATAAAAAATTATAAATTATCGCACATGTTTTCCATATGCATATCGCATGAGCCAATATCATGATATTGATATTTTTTAGATATATCGTGCAGCCCTATCCTTTATGAATGTTGACTAATCTGAATATCGATACGCATCAACTAAAAACGTTCCTAGATTCTAAAGGAATCCAAAGAAGCAAATCTAGTGAGTCAAACTCGGGAAACTGTCTTTAGGTATGAGTGTGTGTGCGAATGCTTGTGTTGCTTTGTGTGCCCTGCGCTAGACTGGCGTCCTGTCCAGGGTGTCCCCTGCCTCTCGCCAGAAGTAACTGGGATAGGCCTCAGCCCCTGGGCTAACCCAATAAGGGATTAAGCGGTATATAATATTAAAGATTATACCGACACTTCCGAGTAGAAATTATATTGAAGGATCTTGGTTTGTGTTTGAAAGACACAGAGATAATTAATATATATTGAGTCAAAAAGAACAAACAAAAGGGATGTTCAATAATATCTCGATATTTTGGGGGATTTTGACCGATAACTTAAATAAGACGATATTCTTCAAATGTTTGTTTATTACGGACAGATAACATTACGATGACAGTGTTAGAATATTGACTTTCTTTTACTACTGTGAAATAACACTAGTCATTCCCTGAATGAAAAGCAAAAAAGGTATAAAATGCTGCTTGTGGTTAACAGTTAAACACTATAAAAAAAATTAAATATATAAACTTTGTAAATCAGTAAATAAAGAAAATATAAAGCATAAGAAAAATATTTCAATAGTAAACTTTGTTCACCCTATAAACAAAAACTATAAATAAAAATGAAGACGGCATGTGTAATAATATACTATATTCAAGCTCATTAAGTCAACACAAAAACTCCAGAACTTAATAAAATCCCCACTTTTGTAGAAAAAAGATATGAGTATGAAAATGAAATCTAACAGTTATTGTCACTTATTAAATAATCACGGTTATCATTATTATCGTAGTATTGTTGCAACAAGATGGTCAAAAGTACTGAAACAAGCTGAAATAATTTAACAATATTTCAGTAAGCAAAAAACTAAAAAAAATATGCAATTGTTCTAAAAACATATTTTGTAAGCAACTCTATTAAAAGCTGCTTCAAAAATAAACAAGGGTTTGAAAATAAAATGAATTAACAAATCAAATGTAATGTAAAAAACGCAGACACTGGAGAGATTTTTGTCGACTTTCATTCATGATCGTGCTTTTAAACACATTTTTTATTACATGAAACACTCATTGAATGATGATGAAAGTTTTCTGTCGCGATCCTTAAACTCAAATCATTATCTTTATGTGATAAACACGATGTAAAGTTGGTCAGTAAAGAGTTTTACCCTGTTTTTTTTGTGTATAATCCTTCATTGATCTTGGTGAAGTTATTTGATTTGAAGCTTCTCTCGTCTCTACATGTTTCATTTCTTTGCTCTTTCTTGTTTCTTCAAAGCTGGTTTCGTCAGCGCAATTATATTTAATTAAACTGCATGGGTCCAATGTGCAAATGGGAGCTTTTTCACCGATACCAGATCCAACTTTGAGAGGCTGGAAAGGAACTGATACCCGATCCTAATATCGTTGCATCCCTACCTTTTTAGTTGTTTTAATGAAGTCCTTTGCATACTCAAGAAAACCAATTTGACTATATTATTGCGACAACCTATACATCGACCAACCCTACATCGGACTCTTACTCTTATGGACAATTCAGTTAACAAACAATTTTAATGGCAAACGTTTTTTTTTGTCCTCTATGTGATTGAGTGATTTGTGTCATTGAGTTTGGCAAATGTACTTCAAGTGTAAATACTGGTTCTAGTAAAAGCTTTTAAAGCAAAAACTGTTTTGCACATTAAGTCTCGTAACAGATGGAACATTTACGGTAAAAATTGTTAGATTTGTGTAAAAAAACATGAAAGTTGTAAAAACTAAAAAAATAAACTTAATTTGTTATGATATCATGCTACTACTATAATTGATGGATAATTAAACCCCAAAATGAATGAAAGAAAATCTGTTCAAAATTAAAGAATCCTGTGAATAATTAAATAAATATTTGGGAGAAAACATAACGTCTGCTGAGGAGTATTTTTTAAATCAAAGAGTACTTTATCATTGTTAACAGCTTCAATACAATCATGCAGCAAAAGTCAAAACACAAGTTGGGTGAGACTTAACTGCCCACAATACTTTCTCTACTTTCACTTTCTTGTTCCCCTCTAACCCTCGGAGAGACAGTGGTCGACTCATCATGCGAAGTCATATTCCCGACTCCATCCATCTCTGTCCACTTCCTGCCCTCAAGAGTCGACGCACATAGATCACGAGTGGGTTTAGTGTTGAATAACTTAATGATCCCGGCGACTTCTTAATGAGCTGCTTTTTTCCTGCAGAGCTTCTCTTCATTATGTTGATGCCACGACACTGAAGATGACTGCTCTGTGGTCGTCTCCCCCCACAGGGTGTTGGTGAAACATTCGGGGTGAGGGGGGATGTGACCCTTGTAGCAGTGGCCTCCACTGATCTTAGCAGGTAACGCTTTTCCTGGTCACGGCAGGATGATGATTTAACCAACTGTGTCCTGTTAGATGTTTTTTCCGTTGCAGGTGGTCCTTTTTAATAAAGCAATCCAATTAAAACTTGTAAAACATGGAGCCTTTAAAAATGCCTTTATCTAAGAACAAATATGTCCCAATGAGCAGGATGAAATATAAACAGGTATTTCTGAGGGTTGCAGTAGGGAATACAAGTTTTCCTAATTTTGTGACCATTTACTAAAGTACTTACTAATACTACTAATACTACTAATAGTATATAGGGATGTGTATCGTCAAGAATGTGGTGATACGATATATATCACCATACAAGGGCATACGATATTTTGAGCTATAAAGTAGGAACAAGTATATATTGGTAGTATTGTCGCGTACTTGACTCTGGTGTTTTAGAATTTACAGACCACATGACTCCTGATGAAGTCGTAACTGATTTCATTCGTCTTGAAACGAAAATATGTCCAAACATCAGCTTTAAAATCAGCTGAAGTTCACTGCATCCTCTCGTCCTCAGTCATCACCAGGATTTCAATTCAGGAAATAATGCAGCCAACAGTAGTTGCCAGTAGTGGCCAACTGGAAGTTTAATTGCAACACGAAAATGAACTGATCTGCGTAAATATTTGCATGTTGATCGTAGAAACTATTTGATTTTAAACACACATTATTTAACAATAACCCATAAAAACTGTGGTAACACATATATTATGATTTGCAAGTCAAAAAGGAAAATTAAAAAAATTAATTAATTAATTGAATGATTGATACAGGGCTGTCAAATATCAATACAGTATCGTGGAAAAGAATATCGCGATATATTGTCGTATTGATTTTTTCACCCTTAATATATAGTGGTTGCCTAGTTGTATACCGTATTTTCCGGACTATAAATCGCAGTTTTTTTCATAGTTTGGCTGGGGGTGCGACTTATACTCTGGAGCGACTTATGTGTGAAATTATTAACACATTATTACCGGTATATCATTTCACATGTTATTTTCATATAAACCACAAGAGGGCGATCTAGGCCTATGCTGACTTATACTACAGTGCGATTTATAAGTTAAACGTTTTTTCCTTTTTATTATGCATTTTATGGCTGGTGCGACTTGTACTCCGGAGCGACTTATAGTCCGGAAAATACGGTAGTCGTCAGGACTGTAATCACGCCCCCCTTTTTTTTTATATAAAGAGTCCCTTGGAGGGTGGAGAGTTCCTGGATTGATGACGCGCGGTGACAAACCGTCAGCATTGTTAAATGGACTCACCAGAACCGATGAGGATTGTTGGAAGTTGCGCAGCAGCTTCTCTTGCACCGACGTGAGTCGCTTGCCTTTGGCTTTCCTCTGCAGCAAACGTTGAACCCTCGCGGACGGAACTCGCCTCGGCCTGAGCCTCACACGGTGGTTGTCGGGTCGTAGCCACTGATGGCAGTACGGACATGCTGAGGTGCTGTGCTCCAGACTGGACGGGTTCCCCGTCAGCGCTGAGGACGACAGATAATATTCCAGATGAAAATCTTCTTCTCCAACTTGTTTGAGAGTCTAAAGTATTTAGTATCTAAAATATAGCTACACAGGATTTTTATAAATGGAGGAAGTATTTGATTTGGATTTCCTTATATGATCTAATTAATAATAAAAATCCAACATTAATATTATATTTTCAATATAACTCACTTTAATTAACAATTTCATCAGCGTACCCAACAGAGATTTAATTTAAAAAAAAGTGATTCCAAATTGTATACAGTAATAATAAATATGTACTGATGAGTTATTACCTTTTTTTTTTTTTAAATTCGTCGATACATGAAGTTAAAAAGTAAAAGTTCATTGACCTACCTTTCGCTTTTATGTGTCGATGGCTGCGAGAGAAGAAAAGGAAAGAAAAAACGAGAAATAAGTACAAATTTCTAGCAGAGGTTGAATTAACAATTAACATGAATATATTCACAGAGTTTCTTATATTTTGTGTTGCAATCATCATCATTTTTTGCAAAACAAACCTCAACCGCAGTCACAGGTTAATTAAAATATGAACCTACCATGTATTTTAAATATGTTACAACAATACCATATATAGCTACTGCATATATTGGGATACTGTACGAGCAACGGTACATGTGTAGTATTGCCCACGTACTTTCTACCTCTTGACGTGCATGTCAGTGCTGTAGTATTGTCGAGTACTAGATTCTTCGAGTACTCTTCCACATGAATCTTCACGAAGTCGTAACTACTTTCATTTGTTTTGAAACCAATGTGTCCAAACATCAGCTTTAAAAGCTGCTGTAGTCCACTGTATCCTCTCGTCCTCAGTCAGAGTTTAATTGCAACACAAAAATGATCAACAAACACAGAGAATATTTGCATGTGAATTGAACATAAAAAGTATATATTATTTTCTTATATACACACTGTATTGAAGTATAAAAGAATCATGACAAAGTGTTATCATTCGTGGGTCACATGTTCAAATATTGAACACAACGTAATAAAACACACCCCCCCCCAGCCCTCCCCACACACGTCGGCATCCCGAAGGCTGCCGATCATTCTGGAAGTCCACCAAACACATTTCTGTGTAAATATTCCTACTAAGCCCTTCAACTAAGTCCGGCTAAAATTAGCTCCTGGCTTGAATCAATGAAGGGAAAACCTTGTGTCCGGAGCGGCACGTGAGGCGAGAAGACACGGTTGAAGGCCATTGGCGTGGAGGACAGGTTGGCTTGAGGCCTGCAGTGATCTGGGGTTGACCTCCTGTGAGGGACTACTTTGGCCTCCAGTGCTGATTGATAAATGACTTCAATTTATCCAGTACAAAACAACAATAAACACTTTTGTTTTTGTTAAAATTAATTAAAAATAAAATAATTGCATCACAATTGTACCTTCTAATTTTACTGACCGTCACAATTTTATTTATTTATTTAGTTTTATTTATGACTGATGACAGTCATCCTCTGAACACTGTCATCAGTGAGCAGAGAAGCAGAATGAGTGCACGAATGCTCCTTCCCAGGTGCAAAACAAATAGACTCAGGGACTCATTCGTCCCTCGGGCTATTAAATTGTACAATTCTGAGTTCGGGGGCAGGAGTGGAGTGAAAGTATCTGGATGTTCTGTTCCATGTTAGTCTTTGTATCTTTGTCTTTGTTGTTTTTCTTTCCTTGACCTATGTCCTTTGTCTTTGTCTTTAGACTTAGATTGTGTCATCTTGTTCTTCCTCTTTATGTTCTTCTTATTTTATTTTTTATGTATTATTTTTTATTGTTTATGAAAAATTGATGGCTATTGGTAAAAAACAATTTCCCAAAGGAGACCTCCTGAGGGATCAATAAAGTTTTACCTTACCTTACCTTACCTTACAACATTTATCTTTGATATAGATTTTTGGAGATACTTTTTGAAGTGAATCCTTCATAAGTGCAATAAAAAATAGTGGGGAATATTGATAAAAGTTGACCCAGGGTTCAATGTCTCCTTCGGTCAAGATTCTGAATTAGAAATTCTCTTTTGCCACTTTCCTCCGTCCGATCACACTGCGTTCTTCTTCCACACTAATCATATTAACATGGTTGACGTTCATTTCCTTTTAAGCGCACACATGGTGTGAGGCGATGAACACTAAAGATACAAATCCTGGACAAACACTGAAGGCATCTGGAAGATCTGTGACCTACTGAAGAACAACAAGCTCTGATAAATACAATCCCTTTTAAGGAGAAATGACAGTATTATGAATATATTGTCACAAGTATTATGTCATACAATACAATAATCTGTAAGTATTCTAGCTAGTATGTTGACTAGCTGGTGTGCTTTTTAGTCTCAGGATAAAAAGAGTATTTATACCCATTCTTTTCTTGCTGATAAAGTTGAAAACGAAAAAACATATTTTTTCTAAAAGTACCTTAAAGGAAGTAGGTGTTATCCACAAATAAAACTGCAATTAGCAGTGGGGTTTGGAAGTGAAATTACAAAAAAATAGATTTAAATAAATAGGAGAATTTAAAAAAGTTTTTGGTTATGGTTATAACTAATTTAGAATGCTTTGGAAGTTATTGGGCTGTAACCTTTTTTGCGCCGCTGACCGGTTTAATGTCAGAATTTTATTCACAGAACGACCTCCAGATAAAAACAGTAATAAAATATAAATCTCATAGAGTTTGTGTCTCGCTCAGTTTGAATAATTTTTGGAGAAAACTTGCCTGAAACACATCTATTGACGTGCCAAGAGTCACAGACCACATTCTTTTAAAAAGACAATTATAATAAATAGAACAGAAATTATATAAGTTATTCTTTTTTTGTGTAAGGCCCGTCAACAAATGCCACATGGACCAGTACTGGGTTTGGTACCACTGCTGTAACTGCTGTGATGCTTTTGTTAAGCTTTATTTCCTTGTGTTAGAGTGGATTTTGAAGTGTTTTTTATCTGAACTTGACAGAGAAGCAGACGAGCTGTGAGGATGGCATCATGGGTAAGTGCCTCGGACGTCAGAGACACATTCCAGACGTGTCTCTCTTTGTTTAGAGTGATAATAAGCACGATAAATCCTGCTCACGTCCGATCTGTACTGTGTGTTTTTGTGTAAACGCCTCTCAATTTGTGCGATTAAGAACTCGCCACAGAAGCCGTCGTGTTTCATGGGTTTAGCTGGCGTTCTTGTTTATTCATATTATGAATTGATTTGTATTCAATAAGCAATTGTTACAGTTGTCGACAATGTATTTTCATTTAACTTCACTTCCCTCTGATGTCTGTAATAAAAAAGCATTTTGTTTGTCATGAGGCATCAGCAGCACTGTTTTTTTGGGAGTAGTTACTACCATTTTTTTTTAATTTTTTTAAATGTTTTTCCCATTACTATTCAATAGTCCTGCTTTTGATTTGATTTGTTTCTTTAAGTGTTGTTGCTGTGGTAATAACAATGTAGTCAAATATCTCTGTTATAAGCGGCATTCAACTACAGATTGAGTACAGATTGGAATCCAGTAGGATCTGGAATCCTACTAAATCTGTACTAGTAGGACCTGGAATCCAACTGTACTAGTACAGATTGGAATTTCAATATTGATCGGAATCCTCCAACTGAACTGGGATCTTAATATTGATTTGGGTTAGGGTTTGATGTAATCCGAATTTCTCCTATTAGAATTGGAGATTGTATTCCAATATTCAGATCCCAATACAGTAGTAGGATTCCAATCTCTCCTAGTAGAGATTGGGATTCACTAGTAGGATCTGGAATCCTACTAGTAGAGATTGGAATTCCAATCTCTACCAGTAGGACCTGGAATCCTGTACTAGTACGGATTGGAATCCTGCAACTGAACTGGGATCTTAATATTGATATGGGTCTGGGTCCCTAACCCATTCCAATACAGTAGTAGGATTCCAATCTCTCCTAGTCGAGATTGGGATTATATACTTTATTGAATATTGTTTTGATTGTTTAAGCGCTTTGTGACCCTGGTCTGGAAAAGCGCTATACAAATAAAAATTACTTACTTACTTACTAGTAGAATCTGGAATCCTCCTAGGACAGATTGGAATTCCAATATTCAGATCCCAGTTCAGTAGTGATCCAATCTGTACTAGTACAGATCGGAATTCCAATCTCTACTAGTACGATCTGGAATCCTACTGGAATTCAAATCTGGCCCCGCCAGAAGCTTGACCAATGGCGCCTCCAAAGAGTCCTGCTCTGTACTAGTAGGATTCCAGATCCTACTGGATTCCAATCTGTACTTTGACATCTACATGTGTTGCACTGTCATAGACAAAACGAATGACGATTGTTCTTCTAAAATATATGTTAATACTTTTGTTTCTGGTACATTTAGGTTCCAATGGCCGCTCATTGCAAAAATTCCAAGAGCAACACTCAGTCCTCTGCTGTTACCATCAGATCCAAGGACAAGACAACCACAGAAGCAACATCTGTGGTGAGTCTGAGAGATCAGTCATTCTACAGAACCAACAGAGGCACACGGTCAAAGTCAGAACTGATACTCTAGACTCCCAGAGGAGTCGTGGTCCTTTTAGCACTTCGAACATTTTCACCCACTTGCAGTTAAGCTCAAAGAAACTGTGAAAGCCAAACACTGAGTATAAAGCTGCACAAAAAAGTCATTGATATATATACGAAATTTAAGTATACAGTCAAAGTTTTTCTTTTAATACAATGAGCATTATTTCACTTGGAGAATTACGCGTGTTTTATCAGCATACAATTAGATGATAGTCCTCTACAAGTCAATCATATTAATGGAGTAATGTTTAGTCAAAGACAAATCAATCAAAGGATTTCGATATGGTACTGGTATCGTATTCTATACTTTAATACCAGTTCCCGAGTGATACGTTTTCAAAAACCTTTTTTTTTTAAGATCAGCTCAAACAATAAGAAAATTACAGTACACATACATAACTACAAATAGCTTTTCAATTTAATTACATTTTCAGCTTTGGTAAATTTCCACTAAAAGCATTTTTTTTAATACAAAAAAAATAATTTATTTTGCTAACATTTATCAAACACTTATCAGGTTTTATTTAGAAAAATCCACATATTATACAAGTTTTGATCACACATCAGTAACAAAAAGCAAAGCATGTTTTGATACTCGGTACTACAGAAGTACTTCGATGGGTGCCACAAGAGAACCAAAGTTTAAACAGATCTAAATGTGTTGTGAGTATGTGTCAAGTTTTCCATAACAACCATTTATGAGAAATAGACCTAATCTGACAAGTTTCTCATCTACATATATACGAGTTCATTTCAGTTGAGCTGCAAATATCTGTGATCATTATCGATGCCTGTTTCTTCATCCTTACCTCGTATGAAGTGAAAAAATATGTCTCAGATCCGCAGTATTTTCCCTTGTGTTAACTATGCAAGTCAATGCAATGATATAACCACACCCATGTTTCTGTCAGAACAGAGGAGGCGGATGAAAAAAATACATCTTTTAAAATCCAGCAGAATCTGAATATTAAGTATATTTCCATCAAAAACTAAAAACAACTTTATAAATATTTTCAGAGCAATAAATTATTCAAAACATAGGTTTGGGAGAAACAAAATCACTTAAACTTCACCTTGAAGGAAATAATTGGATGCATATTTTAAAAATTCATAATATTATGTAAAACCTCTGGATAGACAAGGAGGAAATACTGAAGACAAAATTGTGGTAAAATACTTCATTTGAACTTGATCAACTTAAAAGTATATATTATATATTCAAAACTCTGTCTTTTAAATCAAACTAAATTCAACTTTAATGTATTAACATCTAACAGTTCAGGATTTCTGAGTTCTCAGAATGTTCTGTCCAGTCATCCAACTGTTATACAATCAGTATTACATTATAAAAACAAAGTGACATCAGCAGTCAAAATAGTTAACTGTTGGAAACCTATTATACAACCAAGATTATTAAACAATAGTACTAAAACACCTTGTGCTTTACTTGACAGGCCATAAATATTACAAAGTTCTAAACTAGATAACGCAAGAACAAAAAGCATGGTGTACAATAGTACAAGGAAAACAAATGTGCAAATGTAATGTAAGTTTTTGCTACAAAAAAAGACCAAAAACAACTCATTATCATTGTGGTATTGGTGGTTGGTTAATGACCATTTAGCAAAAACTCACATTTCCCTCCAACATTTAAATATTTTCAACCATTGATGAGACCATCCGCCCTGTAAAAAAAGTCATAAACAATTTACTTTCCTTTCAATCTATTCTTTTTATTTACTATTAATATCCTAACATTCCTACCATCTTCAATCCTAAATTGCAAATAAACTTCCTGCTGCAAGATAGCAGTCATTACGTCCTCTGCAGCTAAAACAACATTGCAATCCCAACGATGAACTGAGGACGAGAGGATACAGTCGACTCCAGCAGCTTTTAAAGCTGATATTTGGACATACATTTGTTTCAAAACAAATGAAAGCAGTAACGACTTCGTCAAGAGTCATACAGTGGAAAGTACATGAGCAATACTACAAATACAAATATACTACCTTTGCTCATACAGTATCCCAATATATACAGTAGCTATCAAGACATTTTTTATTCGTGCAGGCTTTTCCTTGATTTTCTGAGACTCCTGTGTTGTTCTCTGTGTTATCTTGATCTTTTAAGTTTATATTTTATTGGGTATTGTTTTGATTGTTTAAGCGCTTTGTGACCCTGGTCTGGAAAAGCAAATATAAATTACTTACCTACTTTTATATATGGTATTGTTGCCTCTGTATCGTGATAAATATCGTATCGCCGGATTCTTCCAATATCACCTTTATTAACAGTAATATTGCAGGGAGGAAAGTAACAGATTGTAATAAAAAATCCATCCATCCATCGTCATCCGCTTATACGAAGTAAAATTATTAGTGTTGCAACAGTAAGATAGATAGGAAAATACTTGGGATATATTTACGATATTAGGTAGAACTTTATTGAAATGAAATAGTTTTTTTTCGAATTAGACACAGCAATACAGAAATTATTCATAAAAGTAAAAATAAGAACAAGAACAAAGATAAATAAAGAGAAAGAAAAAGATGATACAATCTAAGTCTAAAGATAAATAACATAAACCAAAGATGTAAAGATGTAAACCAAGTATTACAAATATGCACTTACCTGAGCATATACTACTGTGTATTGTATTTCATTTATTTTTATATATTATACTATTGATGGTCAGTATATAAAATTATACTGAATTGTTTTTATTTTTTAAGTATGTTAACTATTCTTATGTGGCAATGTAAATATATACAATTGTTGGACGAACAAAGGATCTTACCTTATTATTATTTGTAATATGTATACTTTTATCTAGTTTGTTTCATTCCATCCACGCATTTTTAATACTGTTAAACCAAAATACAACATACTACTTCTACTGAAGTACTGTAGTTTTACAGTAGTTTTCTGTCTCTGTATACATACCCCAGGGTAACAGCGCTACCTAGTGACCTCACAGTAACCTGCTCCAGCGTGTATGAATTATAAATGAACATTTATGGTTAAATAAGGACAAATAATGACGAATAATAAACACTTACAGCAAGAATCTCGAGAGCTCCGGACACTTGTCTTCATACATCAGCGACGCGTTCAGAAGAAAGTTCTCCGTCATTTTGAAGAAAGTCTAAGTCCTACTTTCAAGGTCGTCACTTTTTTAATAGAAGATATATTTTAAAAAGGCGATTTAGGTTTGATACAATTCCACCGTCTTGTTGTTATTCCACGCTAACACAACTCGGGGTTGGAAAACGCGACAAAAAGCATGTTGTGGCGCAGGCTAGTGACGTCACGCAACACGTGGGAAGTGGAGTTTGGTTGATTATAATACGAAATAATAAAAATGTCAAGCAGTTCGCTGTGATATTTAAAGATAATTTAGTCAAAATATAGATCCAAAAATATGTTGTTTTTTATTTTGTTTATTATATTAAACAAAAAAATGATTTACCATTTATGCTCTTGTATTTTTTAGTTTATTTAATTTGAATGTATTATTATGTTTTGCTACAGTTATTCTTTTATTTAAATAAAGACAATTTAGTAAAAAATATAGATACAAAAATATGTTGTTGTTGTTGTGTTTATTTTGTATTCTTATATTAAAAAAAAATCTTTACCATTTATGATCTTGTATTTTTGACTTTTAAATTTTTTTTTTGAATGTATTATGTTTTGCTACAGTTATTTTTTTATTTAAATAAAGATGATTTAGTAAAAATATAGACACAAAAATATGTTGTTGTGTTTATTTTGTATTATTATATATATTAAAAAATCTTTATCATTTATGATCTTGTCATTTTCACTTTATTTATTTTTTATGTATTATTGTGTTTTGCTACAGTTATTTTTTTATTTAAATAAAGATAATTTAGTAAAAATATAGATACAAAATTATGTTGTTGTGTTTATTTTGTATTATTATATAAAAAATAAAATTCTTTATCATTTACGATCTTGTAATTTTCACTTCATTTATTTTTGAAGTATTATTTTGTTTTGCTACAGTTATTCTTTTATTTGAATAAAGATAATTAAGAAAAAATATAGATACAAAAATATATTGTTGTGTTTTTTTGTATTATTATATATAAATAAATCTTTATCATTTATGATCTTGTATTATTTATTTTATTTATTTTTAATGTATTATTATGTTTTGCTACAGTTATATTTTTATTTAAATAAAGATCATTTAGTAAAAAATATAGATACAAAAATATGTTGTTGTTTTTGTGTTTATTTTGTATTATTCTATAAAAAAGAAAAATCTTTATCATTTACGATCTTGTATTTTTTACTTTTTTTAATTTGAATGTATTATTATGTTTTGCTACAGTTATTTTTTTATTTAAATAAATATAATTTAGTAAAAACATAGATACAAAAATAGGTTGTTGTTTTTGTGTTTATTTTGTATAATTATATATATAAAAGAAATCTTTATCACTAATGATCTTGCAATTTTCACTTTATGTATTTTTAATGTATTATTATGTTTTGCTACAGTTATTTTTTATTTAAAAATAATACATGAAACATTAACAATCTCAAACCAAAACTGTTATTTTCTTTATTTTGTTTCATTAAATGCTTTACTTTCATTTTCATTTCACTCGGTGTTGTGTTGTGTTTATGTTTTAATTGTCTTCTCAACGCAGCGCAACTTCTCTTACGCGACTTGACGTCATCATTCGTTCACATCAGTGGTTTCCAAAAATAATGGATGGTCATGGAAAACGAGACGTTTGCGCGTCAGACAGGAGGAGGGACATCTGATGTGTGTGTGTGTGTGTGTGTGTCGGTGCGCAGCATTTAGACAGTGCGTGTCATGAGAGACGAGACACTCCTGGAACGAAGAGAGTCGCAGTGAAGTGAAAATTGCTTTGTTCATTCAAGCCAGCAGACCGTGGAGGAGAAGAAGTCAAGAGATGCTGGAGGAGGATGTTGGACCAGGAGTCTGAGTTTTATTTGGATTATCATGTCTGTCGGTGAGTGAACTGCGTCCATTCATCATCCTGGTCCTATTTTGTTTATTAGAAATAAATCATTAAAGAGCTGTAAGACAACTAAAATGTTTGAATTCTAATAACACTTCAAGTAAGTTCAAAGATAGACAGTAAACGAATAATCAAGTAGATACAAATAAACTATGTTTTATTAAACATCCGGATTGAATTGTCTATGATTGTTATACAATAAAAGCCGATGGTTGTTAAACATAAATGTAATAATCAATGTTGCATTCATTCTAAATGGGTTTTTATATTGAAATAAAAGTGTTCGACCCAATTATTCGTACAATTTCCACCAAGAATTATAGAGAAATGTTTGCAAATTATTTCCTTTGTTTGACAAAACTGACACGTCTGACATTTATAGCCATTTTAATGTTTTTCAAGCCTTAAAAAGAGGCGATTGGAAAACATCATTCATAACATAAAGTCTAAAAAAAAAAACATATAAACGCATGACCTTGTCTTGAAGACTTGCATCTTGATTCAATTTTCCATCATTAACTATTTCACAGGCTGTCAAGACATGTAATGAGGCTTTCAATAATGTTCAATTATTTGAAATTTATTCAACACATACATTGATCTAATTGGTCGATTTCTATGGTAGTAAATCAGTGCCATCAGAGTATTGAATGGTTGAATTTAACATTTCATATGTTACAACTTTTAATGTTTTAAATCAAAATGTCTTCTTCATTTTAAGCATTATATTCTGTGTTAAGTAATTTAATTCAATAATTTGTGTATTATTTATTTTTTTCATTTTTAATAGTAGAATTATAAAACTATTCTTGGATGAATTCGAATTCCATTAATTCGAAAATACATTTTGTCAGGTAATACTATTATAAGTCACTTTATTGTGTATTAAAATAAAATAATATAATTATGATTATTACTATTACAATTATTTATATTATTTAAATACAAAAAGCAACAACATAACAATCAAAAAAAATAAATTAAAATGTCTTATACTACATTTAATCATTCAATATTCTGATGGCACTGATATTATTCCAAAGGTTTCCTATTTCTTTTTTCCCATCGTATAAAACATATTCTATAATTCTTAAAAAAAAATCCACTCTCACCATTCAAGTGTCTGCCTCCTTAACTTTGTATCCACACTTGTTCCCTTAATGTTCGACTTCTGATTATGTTCTTGTGTCACAGTCTCTTATCCACACAACATACTTCAGTCCCAAAAAGCGTTTCATTTCCTCTTCCGCACTGCCTGCACTCACTTCTTTACCTTCCTCAATATCTTTCCATTACTCCACTTCCTCCCTGGCATCAAAAGAAAAAGCCCCATGTCATCATCAAACATCATAGTCCATTAAGACTCCGCCACAACTGCAAATCATACCATCCTGACGGTAAACAAAAACCATCTGATGCGTCATGTACAGTAACTTCTCAACAATGACTCGCTTTTCAGTGCTGCTTCAGTGTCTGCAGAAACACTGAACTTAACATGTTCCTTCTACTAATCACACATGTATGAAGTGACACTTATTGGTTGAGCCATGATTTGTGATTAAATACATGAAACAGTCACAGTTTATAATGTACGAGCTGTTGCCCGGGGAAGATACAAAACAGCCAAAAATATTTAAAATTAGAAATGCAAAGGCTATTTAATTTAGTTTTAAATATTTTATTGTCCCTTTATAATGCTCGCACGGGCTTAAAAGCATGCAAGAGTCATTTTTCAGTCGATCGTGACAGATTCCAGAAACAAGATGCAGGAGCTGCTCAGGGCTAAAAGCAGACTCGTGACTTTTAAATTTGGTTATAACTTTGTTAGTGTTGGAGCTACTGATCTCTACTTTTAAGCTTTAAACCTCACTTGGAATGAGACACTATTGTCGCACTGATAATAAGGGAGTAGTTGCGACTGTTTTCGGCCATGATTCTGATCCACAGACCTCAAAGCCCGAGCTGGGGTGTAAGTCTGGCTCAGATCAGTGATGGAAGGTCTGACCATGAATAGATCTGAAAGTAAGAACCAGAATTTTTAAATTGAACCTGAAAGAAACTAGAAGCCAGTGAAGAGTTTTAAAGATCAGAGAAATGTGAGTTCTTCTACTAGAGCGGCTCAGAATTCTTGCTGCAGAGTTCTGTATTAACTGCAGGTGAGACAGCTTTTGGCCGACGTAAAAAGGCCAAAAACAAACAAAAAAAAAGCAGTGTAGGTTAATTCCTGTTGTTTAATTAGGTGACTCAAAGTTGCAAATGTCTGAAAGTGAAAAGGAGTTTTCGTGGCTACAACATCTGATAAGGAAGCCTCCTGGACGCCTAGATACTCGTGAAGCTGCTGCTCACACTCAGATAAGATGGAGAAGACGACGATTACGAAACTTGAAGACGGTCGTTTCTCTCAGGACATAAACTAAATGTTTTTCAGTATTTACCAATTAGTGTTTCCAACCCATTGATTCAGTATCTTGGGGGTCACGACTTCATTTACAAAATGTTTCTATCCAAACAATTCTGGTTGAATGAAAACTGGAGAATAATGTTGATTCCGATTCAAATTTCCACCTGTCTACCTTCGTCATGTGACCAAGTGCAAGCCGAGTTTGGCTTCGAATATAAATGGACGCCTCGCTTTTTCCACTTCACCTCAACAAATTCCTGTGTTGTTCTTACATCACTGGCAAATAAAGCTGATTCTCATTCTGATGAATCCAGTATGTGTGGGTAGCACTGCCCAACCATCTGCTGTTGGCCACCAGTGCAAGAAAAGTCTCAGTCGAAGTCATATTTCACAACATGCAACTCTTGCCTGTACAAATACTTTCAATGTAACCCCTGCTCACCAAAAGTGGTCGCACAAAAATGAAGATAAGACTCATGCCAATCCTTCCCAGGACTCACAGGAAAAGCGGTGGTCCTGTTTTCTTCGTCGCCCAGGATCAGTTTCTATTTTATCAGAGTCACATGGCAGGCCGATGTTTATTGTTTCGGGCAGGTAATCAGTGATAAAAGTAAAGTTCATCTGGTCCCTTCAGGGCTGGACTGGAACTGAAAAGGTACTGGGGGCAATCCCAGTGGGTTGTCGCACATTTGGGCCGATTCAATCAGAACATGTCATCGATTTAATCCACTGTTTAAATTAACATCTGGCCAATGAAATGTTAAAAGTCCTCAGACGCAGTGGGCGGAGCTTATGACAAAGAAAGCTGCCCAATTTCAAACAAGAAGGTCTGTTACAATCGAAGTTATGACTTTACAAACAGAACAATAAAGTGTCAATAAAGTTCTATATAAATGGAATCAAAACACCAAAGTGTAACAGACAGATTTCAAAACATACAGTAATGTGATCAAATGAACTGATGATCTTCTCGTCATTACGCAACACAAACTGCAACCACTTTTGTCGTGAGTCTTACCTCCTGAAATTGCTAATGGGCCAACACAGGTGCCTTGACGTCAGTAGAACCAGTACAGTGGGAAGTCCCTTCAGGTGCCTTTCTGGGTCGCTTTGAAGCTAAACTATGTCTTAATTACCTCAGATCTTTTGTCCTTCTTTTTTAAACAAATTCCAGTTTTACTCTTATTTTCGACATCCATCATCTTTGTCTCTTATCTTATCTTAAACACCGACATCTTTATAGGTCACCCTCATGAACATTAGTCTAAGTGGATTTAGTATAAAATGGTTTAGAACATCTCTATGGCAACAACTAATGGAAACAAACACCAGTTTATCACTGTTACCGTCCCATTACGACGGGTGATGCATAGTAAAGTAAATCATCTGCATATAACGATAACTTATACTCAGTATGGAGACGGGATATCCTCGGAAAAAAATTGGGATTGGACCCCGAGACATGATATGAATCTGCATTAGCAAGATGGATTAAACATTAATACTGAGATCAATGGAGCTCGACTCTGCAGCGTCGAAGCACATTTCACACAAACCATAAAGACTTTGTTCGCCCACGATAACCTTACCGGGGGGGGGTGGAAAAAAAGGCATCGCAAAGTGCTTTGTCAGCGTTTGCGAGAAAAAGGGAGCGGATCCATACAGCCACCAGTGAGTCAGCGATCACTTGAGAAATGCAACACCAACTCCAATTCTGCTGAGGAAGCTTCGCCACACAACTTGGTTCTTTGTGTCTAACAGCACAAAACTGTGCACACTGTACTGCTTTGTAATGACTTGTGGTGGTGTGTGCTGCGGGGGGATTACGTTCTCCTGCCGGTGTCGGGGGTAATTCGCCTCATAGAGGGGTCGCTATACAGTAATGGATAGACTCTGTGGGTGTAATTATATCTTAACTACACGATGAGTAGCGTCACGATGTGAGCTTGCTTTAGTTTATATGTGTTATTCAGTTAGTTTACTTTAAACATCCCATTATATTCTCATTTATTAGCTGGATTTAACTGTCGAAGGGAAGTTATTCTTCTGGGTTTTGAAGCTTTTTCCTCCTTTCGAGACCTGACAGAACCAGAAGCACGACCGAGGCCGAACAGTGTCATTGAAATCCACGACATCGATTGATGTCATAGAGAAAGAAGGAGAATAAGTCGTGACAAGACAGATGGAGCTCTAGAGACTGCACTTCATGAGGTCGTCTGAACCACTTTTAAACCTTTTAATCGTGAGTTGTGGAGACAGCTTATACAGGTTTCAAGGGTATACGAGTGCAAATCGGATCAGCAGCGATACAACAGAGGACAATGACGCTGATGATTAACAAGGGATTTCTTTTTAATTACAAATGTTAAAAAGCCTGGAGAAGTGAAGGCGCATCACCTGGTTTTTAAAAACTAAACCCAATGTGAAAGTGCGAAAAGCTGCAGTGTTACAATTTATTACGTAGGATAACGTAAAATAAGATAAACAAAGATGAAAAAATGAGTCTTAATACCCTAGGAAGTTGTCAAATTTCACCCTGTAACATTTTTGTTCTTAACCTAAGAATTAATGCTTTTTAACTACTTTAATGATGTTGAATATACAGTAATATTTTAACAGTGTGTCACAGGTTGCCAAGTTTAAGCTCAAAGTGCACTATTTAACTACCAAAAAAAGGTGAATAAATCACATCAAATAACTAAGAACTTGCCCGCTTGAGGCCTTGGATCCTCCTCGGGTTTGAATAATACAACAGGCATCATTAATAATATTGAATTCAATTACAGATTTATTTTAAAATAATATAAATTAAAACAATTCTAGAAGGGACTTTCTAGACCTGAGGAAAATGTCAAAGTTGTTGGGGAAATTATTGTAGGATGATATATATACTTTTATTTTTACAGCTGCAAAAATGCTATTACGCTTTTTCTGATGTACTATTTTATTTCTTCTCAGTGTATCCTACCATTTACACACACTGTTTATCTGTTTTGATTGATTTATGTGGAAAAATGAATAAACAAAAATAAAAACAATTATTGTAGGATTTATATTTCAAAGGAAAGTCCAACTTTATATACATTTAAATTTCGTTGAATGAACCAGTAATGCAAAAAAATATTTGCCAAATTTCCATCTCATTTCTTTGGCATGTCTAGTTAGTATGGACGACCCTGCGGTGACCTGTGTTATGAAATAGACTTCATGTGATGTAATAACTTTAGAGTCCTTAACAACGGTGTGTCAAACTCAATCACACAAAATGTATATTTAGGAAGAGGCATTTTTATAGGTCACAATATCAACATCAACATTACTTCGTTTTTCAAACTCTACACAAACATTGATCAAAAAGAAACGCCATCAAAGTCCCTTAAGTCCCTTAATAGCTGTTTCCTGTCAGTCGCTTGAAGAGCAGGTTTTTTCTAATTTGGTGCAGAGATGCATCACATATCAGTTACAGGAAGTGTCATCATCGTCCTAAATTAGAAGATTCAGTCTCGATACCTCATCTATGTGTCCTGGTTGTTGAAAAGCTGCTCATCGTGTGACGTGGAAGTGACTGAAGAAGTATCTTCTCGCTCCATCGCCTCCTGTCCATCAAATGACCGAGCAGTTTACAGCTTTAAACACTTTTGAAGATTCTATTTTTAAATATGTTTACAGCGACATCAAAGTAGCTAGTGTCTATGGGTGTGTCCCAAATCGCGCACTTCTGCGCTTGCACTTAATATTTTGAGTGCACAGGTGAATCCCGATGAGCAGTGTGCACTCAAAATGTAGTGTGCTATACACACTCAATTGGTGCACTCAAATGGACAGAAAATTGAGTGTGGATTGATAGACACTTTCCACCCTTAACGCCCGCCATCTTAGTGACGTAGATGACGCTAAACGGAAGCACTGACGACAAGTTAGATACCGGCATAACACCGGCGTAAAACACTCTTTTTTCGAATGGAGAAAAGTGCTGTCAAGTAAGTCAGTAAGTAAGCAATATTTGTAGAGTACTTTACTAGACCAGGGTCACAAAGCACTTAAACAATCAAAACAATACCCAATAAAATATATGCTTAAAAGGTCAAGACAACACCGAGATAAACACAGGAGTCTTAGAGAATCGAGGAAAAACATGCACAAATAAAAAGGTCTTAAGATGTTTCTTGAAGGAGTCAGTAGATCATCAAACACAGAGATGGTTCCAAAGCTTAGGAGCAACAGTCTGGAAGGATTTCTCTCCTGTGGTCCTGAACCGTGTTCAGGAACCATCAGTAGATTCTGATCCACAGACCTCAGAGCCCGAGCTGGGGTTTAAGTCTGGATCAGAATCAACTGATGGAAGGTCTGACCATGAATAGATCTGAAAGTAAGAACCAGAATTTTAAAGTTGATCCTGAAAGAAAGTGGCAGCCAGTGAAGAGTTTTATGGATCGTAGAAATGTGAGTTCTTCTACTAGAGCGGCTCAGAATTCTCGCTGCAGAGTTTTGTATTAACTGCAGGCGAGACAGATCCTTCTTGTTTAGACACCAAAAGCAAACTGTTACAATAGTCTAAACGAGAAGTATCAGTGATAGTGTTGCAATCAGTTCAAAAATTTTATGATTAAGAACCTTTTCATAACTTCATCAAGAGCCTCAAAGTGATTCTTCTTCCTCTAAGAACGTCGTCCTTCTGACCTGAAACCTTTTTGAAATCCCAACAGTAGTCTTTGGCTTTTCCCAGAATACGTGTTCTACTTGCTGCCTTGTTTCCATTTGGAAATAAAAACATCTAAAATAAAAAGTGTTCGCCCAATGGCACACGTTCTTTTTTTTTTTTTTTATCATGCCTCGTCCTTCAGCCGCTTCTAGACGCCCTTTTCAGTTCATATCCCGAAGGTGTGGAATCTAGGTTGGACCCATTTTTACACCACAAATTAGACACGTGTGACCTGAAGTGTGATGAGTTGTGTTTCTTAGAAACAATTCAAGGTCCCGTGAATAGAAAAAAAAAATTGTGTTCCCCCATAGAATATATCATCTAACAATCCTAATTAAGATGAATCGTCTTCTATCATCAGAACATCTGTCGGGGCTGAATTACTTTCAGACACACTTTCATTGCAAACTCACTTTGGGAACCAGCTAAAGCAGGTTCGCTTGATGTCCTCTATGAGTTCTGTGGTGAAAACGTGACTTTATATTATCAGTAGAATTTAATAAATAATTGTATTTGGGATTATGTTTAAATAGTTTGTAGCCCATTAAAAAGGGAAGTAACTAAAATCTGCTCCGCTAACTATCGTAAGGGGGAAAAGAGCTGAGCCAAAAGGCAAAGTTCTGGATTTACTGGCTGATCCACATTAGAAGAACGTCGCCTGAGAACAAGAGTTTTAATAAGTGACTGAAAAATCAAGATACAATGAGATATAGTTAGTCTTCAACTCACTGTGATTATATAAAGAACTTAAAGTTCAACTAAGTTCAACTAAAATGTTGATTTAAGTGTGTGTTAAATAGATTTTTGACACTATTGTATCATCTGTATTTGTGTGTTTGTACAAAACTCTTAATTCATTGAAATATTGACATTAGAAAATGATCTTAAGCCCTGCCCACTGAAAAATATTGTTTACCCTAAGGAAATACTTAAGGCAGCAGCTGAGAGACTGATACCTTCCGATACAAACAAGCTTAAAATATTAACGTATTTAAGGTTTTCAATAGCAATTCCTCATGTCAATACTTCAATCCAAGATGGATGTTACAGACGAGCAGTATGGAGGTATTTTAAGTGTCTTTTTTGCCGAAGACAACTGAGCTCCAGTCGCTACATTAAAATGAACAAACATTTGTGTCTATAATTTTAAAAAGAACAGATTACTCTGAAAATAATCCCAACCCTTAGTCGACATGAGGGTGAGTAGAAAATGAGTGAAATTTAGGTGAACTATCACATCTTTTTATGCATTAAGGTAGTTCTTTACGCTGCCGTCTCCAACATATCACCATCCATTAAAGGGAACGTTATTTCAAACTTCACTCATTTTCTACTCAGAAATTGAGATAACTTGAGCTACAAACAATCTTAAAATATAGACTTTTTTGAGTTGTTTTTGGTAACAATTCCTCATGTCAAGGCTTCAATACAAGAAGGACGTTACAGACGAGCAGTATGGAGGTATTTGGATGTTTTTAAGTGTCTTTTTGGACAAAGACGAAGACAATTGAGCTCCAGTTGCTACATTAAAATTAACATTTGTGTCTATGATTTTAAAAAGAACAGATTACTCTGAAAATAATCCCAACCCTTAGTCGACGAGGGTGAGTAGAAAATGAGTGACATTTGATTTTGGATAAAATATCGTTTGAAGTTTCTATGCAGCTCAAGTACAAGTGAAATGACTTCTGTTATCACCTTCAACGATGCCGTCCTCGCCGCTGTGGGTCGATTGAAGAGCATGAAGGAATAAATGAGCTGCTTATGCACCAAAAAAAATCCTTTGGTTCGCAACATTTAACAAGTTAATCTGCATTGATAATACGCCGTCCAATTCCGCTCGCTCTCCTCCCCTGATTGTCTCTTATCTGCCGACTTTTAATAGAGAATTAATCACCTTCTTCCCTCCTCTCTCCGCCTGCAGGCTCGTCTCAACCTCAACTGGCCCGGGATGAAGGTGAAGCTGCCAGCTGGGCCATCGGCTGCAACACAGGACATGTGTCCTGTCTGTGGTCATCGCTCGTGTCTTGTGTTGCAGCCAGTGGAGCTGCCTGTCTGTCTCTCTGCAGCAGAACCCACTCCTAGAATGGTTTCCAACTTCTTTTAGATTCAGAACTGTTTTTCCTAGCAGGTGTTCTTGCCTCGGTCTGAAGAAAAACGGCGCCTGGTGACATTTACACTCTGACATTTTGAAGCAAAGTTTGCGCCGGGGAGGAATAATATTTGTTTTTTTTTAAAGCTCTAAACACAAGGCGAGGGAAAAGTGCAGGTTTCTCAATTATCCTCGACACGAAAAACAAACCGAGCAGAACCGCAGAATCTAAAGTCAGTGGAGTCGTTACCTTGAAGCAGACCGACCTGTTCCAAAAACAGTTAGTTTTAATATGTACCTCTGTGGATGTAAATGTGCAGACTTTGAATATACATTTTTAACTCTGAACTTTTACACCATCAAAATCAGTAATATGTAAGTAAATTCAGATCACTCTTTAAATCTAGTGGAAAAATTAATTTATTATCATTTATTGCTACAAACAAACTTTAAATATGGATATTTTTTCACAATTTATTTTGTCGAATCTTTACTTTTTGTTGAACTAACACTTTCAAATTATTGAAACTAACTTGATCTAATTGTGGGGGTTGTATGTATGTATATATGGTGTTTTTTTTCCAGTATAAAAATATAAAATCAAATGTGTTTTCATTTGTGCTTGACTCATTTCCTCTTTTTTCAAGCCCTGTAGCTTTTTTAGTTCCCAGACCCACATATAACAGTCCCGCCTGCAAAAATATTCAAACCTAATTTCAATTTAAGTTCTGTTTCCACTTCGTTGACGAACAAAACGTTTTTAGTGAGACCAGAGCTGTGTTTCCAATCGCATACTTGCGTACTTAACCTCAGTATTTTAAGTGCATAAGTGCGTCTCAATTCATACTATGTGAAATGTAGTGCTCCATACACACTAAATTGTCCACAAAACTGAGTATGGATCGATGTATATAAATATATTTATATACTTATAGGTGTATTTTCAGCAGAAGTAGGAGGATGACACGTCTTCGGTGCTGATACCGGCGTAAATATCTCGCGAATATTTTGTTTCTCACATTTCTTGATCCAAACATGCTGCCAGCAGGTGGCGCTAGTGTTCCTACAGCTGCTTGAAATCATCGTTAAATAGTAGTAGAAGAAGAAGCTGTCGCGTCATTTCCTGTTAGTGCGTAGCAGCAGAGTTTGATTCGAGACATACTATCTGTGGAGAATTAGTTACTAGTTAGTACGTACACTATCCTGATGCATACTAACCTCCAGTGCACTCAGAGAAGTATGAGATGTGAGACACAGCTCAGGAAAAATAAGCGTGATGTGGGTTTATAAAGGGGTCAATCTTACAAAATGTGCCAGAATACCTATGCACTTACCAAATGTTTGCCAGCGCCTCCTTTAGATGTTGCTCCACCGTCAAGGATTAGCAAAATAAATGATGAAATTGACCTATTTTTCCAAGGATTTAAGGCTTTTTTACAATTGTTATTCAAATCACTAGGAATGGAACCAAAACCACCGTCAGTCGGACCACCTGAGGGAAAGAACCTGATCCTCATTCTGGTGGTTCTACTCTTGGTGCTCTGTAGCCTCTTCTTAGAAGGAAGACTTGCTTGACCAGTGGGTCCTTGGGACCAGGAATGGTCTGCACAGAAAGATAAAATCGAAAAATTTCTGTTGAAATGTCTGAAATGTGTTTTATTTTGAAAAGAAAAAGACAAGATTTGTATCCAATCGCACAAGAAACTCCTATAAGTATCTTTCAACAACAACAAGTAGAGAAAAAGAGCTAAAGAAAAAATCAACGGATGGACCATCTTCTTGCAGAGAATCCAGCCTTGAGCTCCTGCTGACTCAGCAATATGATGAGATTTATATTTTTTACCATTTTGTTTTAGTTGTTTTCATCATAGGCGCACAGTGGCGCAGTGATTAGTGGCGTGATCGTCTCACAAGCTAGAAGGTTGCCGGTTAATATTCCAGGTCAGGAGGGAGCAAAGTAGTGACCTTGAGTTGCGTGGGTTTACTCCGAGCACTCCGATTTTACTCCCACAGTCCAAAAACATAGGTTCATTGGGAACTTGGGGGAAATTGTTCGTAGGTGTGAGTGTGTGTGTCAATGGTTGTGTGTCTTTGTGTGCTCTGTGACAGGGTGGCATCCTGTCCAGGGTGTCCCCGCCTCTCGCCCTAGGAAACTGCGATAAGCTCCAGAAAAAAGGATGAATGGATGTCTTCATTATTGAGTTGGTCCGGAAAAAACCCAACTATTTCTTGAATCTATTATGACAACCTTTTGTGAACAGTCACAGACAAGGGATAACCCTGTTATTTTTATTATACATCTAAGAATTATAAGAAGATTTTGTCCTAATAAGGTGTGAATCAATTGTGTTTAGCGAGCTTTAGCGAAGTTTAGTCTCCAATATTTTGTGGTGTATATAATTTTATTATTTTTTATCACTAGTTACAAACTTCTTTTGCTTCTCAGTGACCTTAGTTCTTGCATTTTAACAACACAGATGGGAGCGACACAGTTTGTTTGTTTTAGATGAAAAAACCCGTAAGTGCTCAACAGGTGTTTCCCCTCATTTCAGCTTAAAGTGTCAAAAAAGGCTACTTGAACACACCTCCATGACACTGTTTGTTGCGATGAAAGAGCTGAAGCCAGTGTCACGACAGGGATGCTCTTGATTGGAATGTAAATCCTGGAGACGCCTGCTGTTTTCAATCTTCCTCCTCACAGATTGTTTACCAGAGGGACGGACAGCATGTGCTGAATACCTCATGAGCTGATGTTGGCAGACTCTGTTTACCCCCCCGCTGGGTGAAATGTCAAGCAAAACTTTCTTTTATTTACTCTTTTTTTCCTCACAGCCCGCGGGTTCCTGCCGGGTAGCTTTGAGACACCAGCCTCCTGGTGAGTTCAGGGACCTTCAGTGGAGTTTGAGTTCCCGATACTTCCCTCCATGAGGAAGACATATTTACAGTGTCTCCTACTTTGAGAGTCAACGTTCACTAACATCCACATCTTTATCTCACGATGGGTGACAGGATAGAGCAGCAGCATAAACAACAATATACTGTTAAAGGTCAATCTATGTAAAACTACAACTGACTGACTCTCATGTTTCAAAAGTCTTTCTCTCCGAGACGCAGTAAGTTCCTCATCATGACCATGTTTTCAACGTATTACTTTATAAAGTTTGTCTGAAATCTGGGCGAACGAGAGGTTACCAGAGTCCATTATGATGTAATAATGGCTTCACTCCTCCTCCAGCCAGCTGTAATCACGCCTGCTTTGTTTATACAACGAGTCACTTCGAGATGAATACTTTTAAATATTTTGTAAACAAACATTTATTATAAAATAATGAATATGACATAATGAATGTATATGACATAATTAATATAACTCAGTTGAAATATTCTTCATATTATATACTATATATTATATTATATGTTCTTTATATTTGCACTTTGCCATCCTTTGCCCTTTGTTCTTTTAATTGCATTTTGTTCATGTTTTCGGCTGTGAACTGGAAACCCAATTTCCTAAAGAAGATCTCCAAAGGGATTAATAAAGTCTGTCTAAATCTAATCTAATCTAATCTAATCTAAACTGATCTAATCTAATCTAATCTAATGTGAATACTTTTTTAAATAGCCGGAATTAATACATCAATGAATGAAAACATGCTTAAAAATGTTTTACTCCCTTTAAAGTAGTCATTTCATCGATTTAAAGGCCCTATCAGTAAATTGTGAAATTCGTGTTACTGACCCCTGGTGTCAGAATAGTTTAACTGCAATGGAACTTTTGGTGTGAGTCAAGAAAAGGCACAGCCACCGATGCTTCTGTTATCATTCCGTTAAATTTCCATTTCCATCGTCCATATCACCAGGAGCTTGTACTTCTTCTCCTAGTAGGTGTTTTAAAAATGAATGATTTTATTTTACAGGTGAAACAGAAGCACAAACTCTCATCCTCACCATCTTTTGAAAGACATTTTCTGAACAGACATTCGGGTGTAATGGAGCGAAGAAAGTGATGCTGCAGTTAAAAGTGCTGCATCGTTTCATGTCTTACAGCAACAATATCAAATACTTTATTCAAGAGGAGAGATGAAAACACAACACACTGGTCCAGATGCTCCTGGACTAATACAACCAGTTCCTCAGATGTAAAAACAGATCTTCAGGCTTCAACTGAGAGGAAAAAAAAAGGTGCTTGAATTTAATTTTTCGGCTTTTGGACGAACACGAGGGAGAAGAAACAGCTGCAGAAGTGACAATTGTGAGCAGCTTTGAAACGACAACGTGGCAACACAGGATGGTGAAGAATCAAAATGACGATGTTCAAGGATCGTGAGGAGCTGGTCCTGGAGATCGACGGCTGAGGAAGATAAAAGTAAAGCAAAAGAGTGAAGAAGATGAGAATAGATGTGAAGGATATAAAAAGGGATGCAGTTATGGAGGCTAAGAACATTTTGGACCATTTATCGGGACAGGAAACACTCGACAGACGGGGCTGAGTGACGGTGACTCAGAAGTACTGGAAAAAAGTTTGGCAAAATTTGATATTTTTGAGGCCGAAGTTCTGGGAAGTGCTAATAACAGGCGTTAGAGCGAGCCATGATTTTTAGGAGAGGATTTCAGTTGTTTGCTTCGGGATTAAGATCAAAATAAACATTTGGACATGATTTTATGTTTCGTTAGGAAGTGGAGCAGCGACATAAAGACAAGAATCTAGTGACACGATCTGTAAAACTAAACAGGGTCAATGGTACAATATATTGTGATAATATGACAATAAGTATATTTGTGTAGTATTGTCGAGTACTTGACTCTGGAGTTGTAGTATTTACAGATCACATGACTCTTGACGCAGTCGTAACTGCTTTCATTTGTTTTCAAACCAAAATATGTCCAAATATCGGCATTGAAAGCTGGTGGAGTCGACCGTATCCTCTCGTCCTCAGTCATTGCCGGGTAATGGCTGCCGCCATCTAGAGGCCAGAAGTTGAATTGCGTCACATAAATTCACAGGCGCTGTGAATATTTGCTATATGTTAATTGTATAAACAAAACAAAAAAAGATTTTATTTTAAACAAACTTTATTGAACTGATGACCATAACATAAATTAAAATATTATATACTTTTTAATCCTTTTTTTATAATACCAATACTCAATACCTTTTTGTGTGTTATCTTCATGCTTGTCTGTCTAGAATCTAGAATAAAAAAGTCTAGTTTAAATTTAAAAAAAATTCTTTAAAATAGAAACACTAAAGAGACATTCAAAGCTTCACCCAACTTAAAAAGTTATAAATTATGAGACAAAAAGTGAATTGAGAAAAACTTAAATAACAAGACATTAAATTTTAAAAAAAGAAGCCACATTACAGATAAAAATGGAAACCATGACCCAGTTTCAATCCTGCTGCGAAGCAACCCATACATAGCAGAATAATGAGCAACACGGAGTTGAATATTAAGTCTCTGTCATTATTGATGGAATCCAGACAGGATCTGTAATGATATGATTCGTGTCAAAAGTATAAATGTGAGCAGATTTTTCTCCTCTCAACTATATTTCAATGTTTTAATAAATGTCAATGATACTGGAACAAAGAACATTAAGTAAATAATTTAATTTATCTGTCGCTGCTTGCTTCATGTTCAGATCTTGGACATGTATACAGTCCATTTTACGAGCTCCCAAACATTACACTTTTCTTTTTTTTACATTTTAATTAGTTTTAATGTTTTTTTTGTTTCTAAATAGACTCTGTACAGCCTTGACCTTTAGTGTCCAGGTCAGATATGAAGAATAAAATACATGATTATTATTATGATTGTGATCATGATTATTGGTATTGTTATTATTGTTATTATTGTTGTAATTGTAATTGTAATTGTAATTGTAATTGTGATTGTGATTGTGATTTTTATTTTTATTTTTATTTTTATTTTTATTTTTATTTTTATTTTTATTTTTATTTTTATTTTTATTTTTATTTTTATTTTTATTTTTATTTTTATTTTTATTTTTATAAATCAAATGATGATACTTGCCCCACTATTTTTCCTGCTATTATAAAGACACTGTTTTGTTAAGTGACATAATATACACCAGATAGAAACCCTTACAGGAGCCGAGGCCTTAAACTGACTCACACAATATTTTATATTTTTGCTCTTTTTTGGTCGATCTTTTCAGCTTCTGTTGAAATATCCCCACTGTGGTAAGAACAGATAATTATTTATCATTATAGTAATATTTAGAGGAAACTTAACTTAACTTTTTTTTATTATTGTAAAGTGGATGTAATACTGAATTGTATATTTTCTCGCTTATGTGATGACTACATTAATATTCTGAGCTGAAACTACCAAAAATATCCATCATAGACTTACCTTATGGCTCTTCTCTGAACAGACCTGGGGCCTCATGTACTTATAAGGGGTCGTACGTACAAAAAATGTGCTTTTTCCACATCAAATACTGCTCAGATGCATGTCAGCCTCACTAGCCATGTTGAGATGTTTACATCAAACATTAAGGATCAATATTGATCATAAATTAACACACACGCACACACACACACACACACACACAGTGTTTGTCTTTACATGAGTGGATATTAAATTACTCACAAACTTATAAACATATTCTCAATCGAACTGATGATCTGTATTTATTAAGAAAACGTAGATTGTTTTAAACTGAATATTTTAATTCGCTATTTCATGCTATTCAAAAATTAAAAGTGAATTATGAGCTTGTTCTTATAATATAACGAATAAATGATCAGCGTCTGATGCTTAAAGTCTACGAGAGTCACAGACGTTCTTGTGGAACAACATCACGTTTAATCAAAATTAAGCTGCAGAATGAAAGCAGCTGAAGTTTCCATCATGTGATCACGTGATCTGAGCGATATTCCTGAAAAACACACTTTTATAAATACAACTTTATATGATTTGTTAACTTGTGATTTGTAGACAAACGCTTTTATTTCATAAATTTAATAAGAATTTGGTATATGAAGCTCAGACGATCAGACCATCTTCATCCTCGTCTGCACTCATTTATATTTAAGTATGTGATTCCAGTCAGAAATGTTTAAATGAACGAATATATAAACTGTTAATCCAGTTAAATATTCATGTTTTCATGACGTGGAAAGGGACGAACAAAGGAAGATTCACATCGGAATTTTTTTGTACATGCACCATTTTCTGGATTTAAATGTCCGACCGTATTTAGTAGAACATCTACAAACCTTCTTTTAATTTGTCTGTTAATAATTTGTAATTTTTATTTTTCACACTCTTGAACACATGTGAGGTGATACAAAAGTTATTTTTACAGAGTTGGAAAAACAACCTTGATTCCTCAACCTGCACGACAAACACAATTCCAATCTGTTTCCTTCCTTTCCTGTCATGAAAGTCCTGAAAAATAAAAGTGCCTGGAAGTCAAACCTTCTTCAACTACATTTTCTATTTTCACTCCGAGCTTCTATTCCTGTCAAAACAAACCAGTCGAGAAGAAAGTTTCAACCTCGGGAAAATAACAGCAAAGTGAGGAAACATTTCTCTTAGTTTTCAAGCGACTATGCAGAACATTTTTTATCTTCTATCAAGTTATTTTAACATTATCTATGATTCTCTTTTCGGGATTGCGAGCGTCGGTGCATGAGTAGAAGTGACAGGTAGTTACACATAATTCTTTCAACATTATTTTTATACATTGAAAACCTAAAGAAAAACCTAAAACTTGTTTTTCTCCGAATCATCCATGTCATCTAAAGCTCAACTGACCTTTAACCTGTGAGGAAAAACCCACCAGAGCATCGTAACCACTTCTCTTTGCAGCTTGAGTAGTAATGACTTTGCCCTATTGCGCTTCTGTGAGAAGAAAAAAAAAGTGCTGAGTCAGGAGGCGAAGTTCTTTTTCCTCCGGCTTCACTCCCTCGCTCACCTCTGTGCCGACAGAGAAAAGCAGCGACGCTTCTCTCCGGACATTTTCCGAGGATGTGACCAAACAGGAAGGAAATGTGAAAGTAAACCATTGTGCACTGATCCAGCTTTTATTTGTTTTTGTTTTTTTTGGTTATATGGGGAAATGTTTTGAGCAAGATCCGGGTCCAAAATAGGGGCTCAAACTCAAACACAAAATGGGCTCAAAATACTTTAGCTTTCCAAGTCAGTGGCAAAACAATATGTATATTTACCCAACAGGAAGTAAGAGTCTGATTTTCATTATTGAGCAGACTACTAAACAGTTTGAGGATTAGGATTAAAACATTACATTTGTGCTGTTTTATTTGAGTTTCCTTCACGACTCACTAGTTAATCCAACTGTTAGCTGACGGGTGAGAGAAAAGGATATCTTCAACCAGTTGATGCAGGAATGCTGGTTAGGTGCTTTGATGTCAGGATCTGACACTGCGGACTGGAACAATAAGCCGTTAGTCACTTATCTGTCAGGGGAGAAAAAGAAGGAGGAAGTAAATTAAATAAAAGAAATGCAAACACAGAACAGGAACAATGTCTTGTGTGACAATAATTTAAAGGGAGATTTAAAGGTCAGGAAAAAACACAAACTTGTAAATATGCATATTAACAATAATCACTATAAACTAATTGAGAAAATTCAGTTTCAGGGTTGAAACGCACAAAATATTGTGTTGATAAGTTAGACTCACAGGAAGTACTGTATAACGAAGTTTAGTATTGTTGTATTATTGAATTTCAGATGATTAAGAAAGATTACCACAGACTATTTGTTTTTTAAAATTGTTAACTGATTAAAGAGTAGCCTAATATTTTTAACCAGGTGTTATCTCGGGGTCAAGTTGACTCGAAGACCTCCACCATTGACCCTGAGACAACACAAGGGATACCACAAACAAATTTGTTTTCCGGCCTTCGGTTCACCTTGACCCAGAGCCAACCCAAGGGATACCACAAACACATTTGTTTTCTGGCTTTTGGGTCACCTTGACCCAGAGACAACACAAGGGATACTTCAAACACATTTGTTTTCGAGCCTTCAGGTCACCTTGACCCAGAGACAACACAAGGGATACCCCAAACACATTCATTTTCTGGCCTTTTGGTCACCTTGACCCAGAGACAACAGGAGGGATACCACGAACACATTTATTTTCGGGCGTTATCACCCAAGAGATAACAAGAGTTAAACGATGTTGCAGGATCAGTTTGTAGACGTGATTATATTATGTTCTTGGGCTGATTTCCAGCCGAGTCAGCATTTCTTAACTCTTCAGATCTGATCCAAAGTCGATCAAGATCCTCGTCTGGATAATAATGTTCTCAGTAGATGAAGAGTTTCGCTCGAACAGAACCAACAAAAACTAACATCCATTGAGGTCGTTGTGTACTGATGAGGATAAAATAATCATAAATACTTCAAAACTTCAACAAGTCTGCAATTATTAGGTGTTTTACTGATACAATAAACACGAAAATTGCTGCTTTAAAAAGATAATAAATTAGTATTTACAGCCTTAATAATATAATAATAATGTCACAATGCCCCCTTTCTTTTAGTTTAAATTCCCGATGTTATCTTACATTTTAAATGCTGTTTAATCTCTATAAAGACAAGACAAAACCTTGTCTTGTCTTCAACCATGGGTGTCAAAGTCAAACGCAAAACAGGCCAAAAATATCTTTTTGATTTTTGATTGGTGGACCAAAAATCAATAGAAAATATAAATCGAAATCTGACATTTTATTTAGATTCTTTGGTCTTAATCTACCTGGATTATCCCTTTTGTTTTTACACCTTCTTCAAAATCTCCCATCGAATTTCTTCCCTTTGAAATACATTATTTACTGTTTGATTAAATAGAAAATATAAATACGTAACACAAGGGATACTACAAACACATTTGTTTTCCAGCCTTTGGGTCACCTTGACCCAGAGACAACAAAAGGGATACCACAAACACATTCGTTTTCCGGTCTTTGGGCTTTCTTGACCCAGAGACAACACAAGGGATACCCCAAACACATTAGTTTTTCTGGCCTTTTGGTCACCTTGACTCAGAGACAACAAAAGGGATACCCAAAACACTTTTGTTTTTTATTTTGTTTTTACACCTTCTTCAAAATCTCCCGTCAAATTCCTTCCCTTTGAAATACATTTTACTATTATTAACTGTTTGATTAAATAGAAAATATGAATACATATGTATTATTATGCAGTTTTTTAATCTTAATTACAAAAGGGGCCAAAAATCTTTTTAACAGTCCAAGTCAGGGGCCAAACAAAATGCATATTTAACAAACCGTCCGTAACAGGAAGTATGACTCAGATGTTATTTTTTTAGAGGTTTTTGATTTTTTATAATTATCTTCATGTTTGTTATCTTTTCCTCCCCAAAAATATCTTTACTCTTATTGGAAATATCTCTATAATTGTTGATGTTATCTTATTTTAAACATCTTTTTAGGTCAAGACATTAACTTTAATTTGCTTTCATTTGAGTGTCTTCGGATGATGTTTGGACGAGGGGCTCGTTGGAGGAAAGATGTCACTCAAGAATTCTTTGGATAAAATCCTCTACAGCTGTTCAATTACAACAAGCCTCCTCTGCTCCTGATTGGACGAGGCTTTAAAAGGACAAGCATGGCAGTCGGCCCGGTTCACTCATTGACATGCTGTGTGGCCCTTTTTTCTCTCTTTCGGCTCCACTTTCTCTCTCTTCAGCTCCACAAAAGAAGCTTCACCATGAAGTCAAACAACAATACCAGAGAACGATGCCTGTGACATGAGATTCTTAGGCCTTCTATCTGTTGTTTTAAGTTTTTAGATGGAGAGATAAACTTTATTGATCCCTCTGGAGGTCTCGTCTGTATTATCGTCCGTGTTGCTGTTTGCTGGAAAAACTATTTCCCGAAAGAAGACCTTCAGAGGGATCTATAAAGTTCATCTAATCTAATCTAATCTAATCTAATCTAATATTTGTAGTATTGTCCAGTACTTGACTCTGGTGAATTTACAGACCACATGAAAAGCTGCAGAAGTAGACTGTATCCTCTCGTCCTCAGCCATCTTTATTGCGGAGGATGTAATGACTGCTGACATCCAGCGACTAGAAGTTAAATTGCAACACAAAAATGAACCCAAAATATGTCCAAAAATCAGCTTTAAATGCTGCAGGAGTCGACTGTATCCTCTCGTCCTCAGTCATCTTTATTGCGGAGGACGCAATGACTGCTGCCATCTAGCGACTGGAAGTTAAATCGCAATACAAAAATGAACCCAAAATATGTCCAAAAATCAGCTTTAAATGCTGCAGGAGTCGACTGTATCCTCTCGTCCTCAGTCATCTTTATTGCGGAGGACGTAATGACTGCTGCCATCTAGCGACTGGAAGTTAAATCGCAACACAAAAATGAACCCAAAATATGTCCAAAAATTAGCTTTAAAAGCTGCAGGAGTCGACTGTATCCTCTCGTCCTCAGTCATCTTTATTGCGGAAGACGTAATCACTGCTGACATCTAGTGACTGGAAGTTAACTCGCAACACAAAAATTAACCCGAAATATGTCGAAAATTAGCTTTAAAAGCTGCAGGAGTCGACTGTATCCTCTCGTCCTCAGTCATCTTTATTGCGGAAGACGTAATCACTGCTGACATCTAGTGGCTGGAAGTTAACTCGCAACACAAAAATTAACCCGAAATATGTCGAAAATTAGCTTTAAAAGCTGCAGGAGTCGAATGTATCCTCTCGTCCTCAGTCATCTTTATTGCGGAAGACGTAATCACTGCTGACATCTAGTGACTGGAAGTTAACTCGCAACACAAAAATTAACCCGAAATATGTCGAAAATTAGCTTTAAAAGCTGCAGGAGTCGACTGTATCCTCTCGTCCTCAGTCATCTTTATTGCGGAAGACGTAATCACTGCTGACATCTAGTGACTGGAAGTTAACTCGCAACACAAAAATTAACCCGAAATATGTCGAAAATTAGCTTTAAAAGCTGCAGGAGTCGACTGTATCCTCTCGTCCTTAGTCATCTTTATTGCGGAAGACGTAATCACTGCTGACATCTAGTGACTGGAAGTTAACTTGCAACACAAAAATTAACCCGAAATATGTCGAAAATTAGCTTTAAAAGCTGCAGAAGTAGACTGTATCCTCTCGTCCTCAGTCATCTTTATTGCGGAAGACGTAATCACTGCTGACATCTAGTGACTGGAAGTTAACTCGCAACACAAAAATTAACCTGAAATATGTCGAAAATTAGCTTTAAAAGCTGCAGGAGTCGACTGTATCCTCTCGTCCTCAGTCATCTTTATTGCGGAAGACGTAATCACTGCTGACATCTAGTGACTGGAAGTTAACTTGCAACACAAAAATTAACCCGAAATATGTCGAAAATTAGCTTTAAAAGCTGCAGGAGTCAGCTGTATCCTCTCGTCCTCAGTCATCTTTATTGCGGAAGACGTAATCACTGCTGACATCTAGTGACTGGAAGTTAACTCGCAACACAAAAATTAACCCGAAATATGTCGAAAATTAGCTTTAAAAGCTGCAGGAGTCGACTGTATCCTCTCGTCCTCAGTCATCTTTATTGCGGAAGACGTAATCACTGCTGACATCTAGTGACTGGAAGTTAACTCGCAACACAAAAATTAACCCGAAATATGTCGAAAATTAGCTTTAAAAGCTGCAGGAGTCGACTGTATCCTCTCGTCCTCAGTCATCTTTATTGCGGAAGACGTAATCACTGCTGACATCTAGTGACTGGAAGTTAACTCGCAACACAAAAATTAACCCGAAATATGTCGAAAATTAGCTTTAAAAGCTGCAGGAGTCGACTGTATCCTCTCATCCTCAGTCATCTTTATTGCGGAAGACGTAATCACTGCTGACATCTAGTGACTGGAATATAACTTGCAACACAAAAATTAACCCTGAAATATGTCGAAAATTAGCTTTAAAAGCTGCAGGAGTCGACTGTATCCTCTCGTCCTCAGTCATCTTTATTGCAGAGGATGTAATGACTGCTGACATCTAGAGACTGGAAGTTAAATTGCAACACAAAAATGAACCAACGCTGAACAGTGGGAACAAAACACTTTGGAGAAGGATCACTAGTTAAGTTGAGCGGTTTCTGTGTTCTATTTGAAATGTATTTGAATGATTTTTGTACGTCCAAATCAGAGTCCATGGTTCTCACTGAAGATGGGTTGATCATCATCCAGGTCGTGGGATGATAGTCTGGAGTATTTCTAGTGAATGCTGGTCTTTGTTCTCAAGTGAGGGAAGAAATGAGCGTGCGGTTATGCAGATGATCGACGCATTTATCAAACCTGATGCTGATAAATTGAAAAAAAGTTTGTATTCTATACATTTAAGTAACATCCTTAATGAAGAAAGAAGTCTCTTTATTTTTTGTCAAATTTCATGGACTATTAAAGTCAGTTAATCTCTCATTTACGTTTGTAATCTGGAGTCATTGATAGTAAAACTAACTCTAACTATACACATAGTACACTTGAATATACAATATTATCTAAAGTGTGAAAGTGTGTTTAGAAGATAACGTAAGATAATTATCAGCAGGTGTTCTTTTAATCTAGAGATATTTTCGTCAAAAGTCACAACTTCTTGTTCAAATATTAAAAAAACACAACATTTAAGTTAATATTTCAACGAAAGTATTTCTAACCAGGCACTGTAGCACATTTTAACGCAACAATAGATTTGTATATACGTGTTTATGGACACTAGAGGGCACTGTTTGATTTCAAGAGCTGTTGGCCTTTGTCCTTCCAACCTCAGGATCAGACAAATCAAATCTTATGATTTTTCAACTACAATCATGGCTGAAATGTTAAACTGTAAAAAGTTTATACTTATTGATTATGTTGTTTGTTTACTTATTAATGATGTAACTAAATTCTGATTTTACTTCTAACCTTTGAACATTTATGTGCGTCATGTGAATCATGTAATCTATCAAACATCATGTGTGATCTTGTATGTGTGTCATGTGATCATTTATGTGGTCATGTCTGTGTGTCATGTGATCATTTTGTGTCATGTGATCATTTATGTGTGTCATGTGGTCAGGCTTGTGTTTCATGTGATAATTTATGTGCGTCATGTGATCCTGTTGTGTGTCATGTGATCATTATGTATGTCATGTGATAATGTTTGTTTCATTTAAATATGATGTGTGTCATGTGATAATGTTTGTGTTTCAATTAAATAGTATGTGTGTCATGTGATAATGTTTGTGTGTCATTTAAATATCATGTGAACATAATGTATGTCATGTAAACCTTATGTGTGCCATGTGACCATTTATTTGTGTCATGTGATCATGTATGTTTGTCATGTGATCGTTATGTGTCATGTGACCATTTATGTGTGTCATGTGACCATTTATGTGTGTCATGTGACCATGTATGTGTCATGTGATCATGTATGTTTGTCATGTGGTCATTATGTGTCATGTGACCATTTATGTATGTCATGTGACCATGTATGTGTCATGTGATCATGAATGTTTGTCATGTGATCTTTATGTGTCATGTGTTCATGTATGTTTGTCATGTGATCGTTATGTGTCATGTGACCATTTATGTGTGTCATGTGACCATTTATGTGTCATGTGATCATGTATGTTTTTCATGTGGTCATTATGTGTCATGTGACCATTTATGTGTTTCATGTGACATTTATGTGTCATGTGATAATGTATGTTTGTCATGTGATCATTATGAGTCATGTGACCATTTATGTGTGTCATGTGAACATTGTGTCCTTTTATCATGTATGTTATAGCACTTCAAAATCAAAACCAATTCATTAATGAAATTGTCAAGCCAGGAAAGAAAAAACTTTAAATCATGGATAATTTAGTTTGGTCCTTGAAAATATGTTCTATCCCTTCAAAGCATAGAACTCAGGATGAGTGAAGTCACGTGACACATCTGAAGAGGAGCAAATGTCAATCATCAACTCCAGCGAAGGTGTTGAACGTCGTCAGCAGTGAAGCAGCGACAAGAAAGAGATGGAAAAAAAAAAAGAAAAGAATCTGGCAGGTTCCCAAGAGGTGCAGGTGTCGTCCTGATGACAGGATCCGTGGAACACTGCTCACTTCAAGGAAGCGGCATCCGGTCTGAGCAGGACTCCAGGAAATAAGAAAACAAACCAAACCTAGGACAGCAAATACATTTCTTCACAAACACCCTCAGGTGTGTGTGTGTGTGCGGGTGTGTGTGTGTGGCATTGTTTATTCATGGTGTTCATTAATAGATGCTTCTTAGTATTCTCGCTGCCGTCCAAGCAGGATCCATCCATTAGAAGATAGCAGCACATGGAAAAACCTCAAGTCAGCGACTGTGATTTGTCTGATCCATGGACGTCAGCCGAGCTTTTCTTCATCCACTTTGTGCAGATCTTTACGAGCGACGGAGACAATTTGGAGATTGATATGCCGTGAAATGTATAAAAAGGGAAAGTTTATTAAACATGTCTGACAGTTTTCTGGACTGTGGGAGGAAACACCAGTGCAGAAAGTGGATAAGAACTCCATGCAGAAATTACCCAGAATGCCCTGCAACAAAATGTTAACTATAGACTTCAATGTAACTGTGCAAGGTGTAGTAAAAACTAAAAGATTATTAAAATAAATAAACAATAATAATAGATTTTTGAGAACAACGGCAACATAGTTGATCGAAAAACAAGTAGTATATAAATTACATTTTTCTTAATAAGGCACATTGTACAGTAAAATAAAACAATAATAGTAAGTAAGTATTTAATGCTTACTAGGTTCTGTTGCCAATATTAAAAAAACAATCTAAACATAATAAGAAAGTTTTTTTTAACTAACTGAAATTGCAATTTAAACTTTTAAAAACACCAATATAGAGGAATATCGGTGCCATCAGAATATTGAAAAAGTAAATTAAACACGTTGGAACATTTTTTTTATTAAGCTTTACTCAAAAAATAATTAACAACTAATTCCTTTTTATAATTTAAAGGTTTAATTCGTTTTTGTTTAAATATATATTTTTAAACGAATGTCTTTTTATTTGCACATAGAGTTTGATATTTTAATGCCAATAATTAAAAAACATATTTTCTAAATTAAATACTTTTGAATTGGTAACCTGTCAAATTCAATATAAAATGTGTTGGTATAATAGTAACACCAGACATTACCAAACGACAACCGAGCTACTTGATTGAACTTTCAACCAATCGTGGGACACGCAGACGATCATGTGATCAATATAGAAATAATTGTATTCAATTAATAAAAATATATATATATCAAAATGCTTAAAAAAAACAACAAAATATAGGTAAATAAAATCCAAAACGATTAATTGATTCATTTTCTTTTGCACTCTGGTTTCCTCCCACAGTCCAAAAACCAAACTGAAATTAAACATTTAGGTTAGGTTAGGTTAGGTAGAACTTTATTGATCTCTCAGGAGGTCTCCTCCGGGAAATTGTTTTTTTTTCCAATTAGACACAGCAATACAGAAATTATTCATAAAAATAAAAATAAAAATAAAAATAAGAACAAGAACAAATAATTGAAAATAAAGAGAAAGAACTTGAAATGCTAAATCAAAACATTCAATCGACTACTACCTCTTATATACTTCCATACATTAAATAATCTATTATGAGGATCGTTTGATTCATTTGTAATCGAAAAAATTAGCTCTGGATTTAATTCGATTATTACAAAAAAAAGTTAGCGTTAAAACTGTACGTCAAGCTTTCGAAAGACAAGTCAAACAACACCGGATGTTAAAAATAAACGCAACGCTATGAGATCCGTACTGTATATACATAGATGCAGAATATAAATAATATGAAATATGAAATTATCGGATTAAACCTGCTCAGTATGTTATCAAGCGTTTTGAATTAAACGACAAGTTCAACAGGTAAACCGGTGAGATTTGGCGAAATATGCTTTATTTTGAAAGAACAAACAGGAAGCGGCGACGAACCGGCCGCGGGCTTGATCCCGGTCAGACGGCCAACGTGGAGGAGAGGATGTGGGTTCGCTGACATCTGCACGCCAGGGGTTGACGCTCGAGACCCGCAGTCTCAGGCCGACGAACACCGACAGGAGGAACCAGGAGACATGTGACCTGTTGACCAGGTAACTCGGCGTAACTAGTAGTGACAACGTTTTCAAAACACGCGTCGAAAAAGCTTTGAAAACTACGGCGCAGTTTTTGTTTTTCTTCTTCTGCGTCTAAACGTTTGTTTGTGTGTTTGTTTGTGTGTTTGTTTGTGTGTTTGTTTGTGTTAGAGTGTTAGAGACGTGAAGTGAGTTCAAATCCTGACGGAAAACATTGTGTTGTTTGGTTCGGATTCTTCTCAGTGAGACGTTCAGGGACATCAGTTAACTGTCAACTTTGCTGTGGCTGTCAAACTGTTTTTGGTCTTTGAAGCCATCAGTGAAAAAACGTGACTTTATGCGTGAATTATTGCGTGTTTTTGCGTAAAGAAACCTAAGTAATATTTTTGCAATACCTTGGAAAATACAAGTATATTCAAGTTTAATATGAGTAAACTTGTTTGACACTAATATTAAAGTTGTATATTTGAAGTTTACTTTAAATATCTCTTATCAAATACAAGTATCTTCAAGTGTACTATGAGTAAACTTGTTTTACAGTAATATTAGAGTGGTATATTTGATCTTTAATTTTAAATATCACTTTAAATACAGGTATATTCAAGTGTACTATGAATATACTTGTTCCATATTAATATTGAAGTAGAACACTTGAAGTTTACTTTTGAATATCCCTTACCAAAAAGATTTTCTTTCAAGTCTACTATGAGTAAACTTGTTTTACAGTAATGTTAAAGTAGTGCATTTGAAGTTTACTTTTAAATATCTCTTATCAAATACAAGTATCTTCAAGTGTACTATGAGTAAACTTGTTTTACAGTAATATTAGAGTGGTATATTTGATGTTTACTTTTAAATATCTCTTATTAATTACAAGTATATTCAAGTGTACTATGAATATACTTGTTTCATACTAATGTTGAAGTAGAACACTTGAAGTTTACTTTTGAATATCCCTTACCAAAAAGATTTTCTTTCAACTGTACTATGAGTAAACTTGTTTTACAGTAATGTTAAAGTAGTATATTTGAATTTTACTTTTAAATATCTCTTATCAAATATAGTTATATTCAAGTATACTATGAATATACTTGTTCCATACTAATGTTGAAGTAGAACACTTGAAGTTTACTTTTGAATATCCCTTACCAAAAAGATTTTCTTTCAAGTATACTATGAGTAAACTTGTTTTACAGTAATGTTAAAGTAGTATATTTGAATTTTACTTTTAAATATCTCTTATCAAATATAGTTATATTCAAGTATACTATGAATATACTTGTTCCATACTAATGTTGAAGTAGAACACTTGAAGTTTACTTTTGAATATCCCAAGCAAAAATAAGTATATTCAAGAGTACTATGAATATACTTGTTCCATACTAATATTGAAGTAGAACACTTGAAGTTTACTTTTAAATATCCCTACGTAAAAATAATTATATTCAAGTGTACTATGAATATACTTGTTCCATACTAATATTGAAGTAGAACACTTGAAGTTTACTTTGAATATCACTTAGCAAAAATAAGTATATTCAAGTGTACTATGAATATACTTGTTCCATACCATTATTGAAGTAGAACACTTGAAATTTACTTTTAAATATCCCTACGTAAAAAGAATTATATTCAAGTGTACTATGAATATACTTGTTCCATACTAATATTGAAGTAGAACACTTGAAGTTTACTTTGAATATCACTTAGCAAAAATAAGTATATTCAAGTGTACTATGATTATACTTGTTCCATACTAAAATTGAAGTATTATGCTTGAAGTTGACTTTTAAAAATCCCTTTGCAAAAATACATTTTATGCTACACTTGAAGTATACGTTAGATATCCCTTAGCAAACACAAGTATATTCAAATGTACTTGGATTACACTTATTTTATTCTGGAATTGAAGTAGTTTACTTCAGGTCTACAGTTGCTATCCTTTAGCAAACATAAGTATATTTAGATGAACGATGAGTATACTTGTGTTATACTAAAGTTAAATTAGTTTTAATTCAAGTTTACATATACATCCCTTAACAAAAAGAAGAACATCCAAGTTTACTATGAGTATACTTGTTTTATATTACTAATATTGAAGTAGTATACTTAAAGATTACTTTTAAACATCCCAAGTGTACAAAGAGTATATTTGTCTTATACTAAACCTGGAGTAGTTTACCTCAAGTTTACGTTGGATATCCCTTAGCAAACACAAGTATATTCAAGTGTACTTTGAGTATATTTACCTTGTGCTAAAATTGAAGTATACTTTTAAACATCCCTTTGCAATAAGATGTTTAAGCTACACTTGAAGTAGTTTACCTCAAGTTTACGTTGAATATCCCTTAGCAAACACAAGTATATTCAAATGTACTTGGGTTATACCTATTTTATACTGGAATTGAAGTAATTTACTTCAGGTCTACAGTTGACATGCTTAGCAAACATTTGTATATTTAAATATACGATGAGTATACTTGTGTTATACTCAACTTGAATTAAAACTACTTTCATTTAACATTTGACATTCCTCAGCAAACACAAGTATATACAACTGTACTAGGGTTTCACTTATTTCCTATTAAAACTTTAGTAGAATACTTATAATTCAATACTAGTTCACTGGTGTATACTTTTACTCAAGTAGATTTACTGAACTGCACCTCAAGTACAGTTATACCTCTTCTTTCTTCACTATGTGGTGATTCAGAAGTAAACTGCAAAGGATCATGGGAGTGGGTGATGTGTGGCAGAAAAAATACTGTTAGATTTCAGTACTGTATAGACTGTACTTCAAAGTATACTACTGTAAAATACTCCAGTTTAGATCGTCCAAACATGTATCAAATAAGTACACTTTGAGTATCTTCAGTACAAATATTAGAGCAGGTACATTTAGGTATACTAAACAAAATTAACTTTAAGTAAAATACTTTTTGGCTAAGGGACGCTGGAAGTTATCAGAGAGTATTTTCCCCTGGTGTAGTTTAAGTTGCTGGTTCCAATCTGAGCAGGAACGTCGGATGATTGCGGAAGTACAAATAAAAACAGGTTCGTTGACATAGTTGTTTCTGAAGCGAATCCTTATTGATAAAGAAACTAGTTGTTGCATCAGAAACCCTCGTGGCGAGGCATCATTTCCTGGTGACGTCACTATTAACTCGTCTGTTTGTCCACTTTTACGACGTCTCTGCACCATTAGTCACCACCTGTGTGTTTTTTTTGTGTTTGTTGTGTGTTCTCACACATTCTTTACGCTCCATTTATTTATTTATTTTCCCTTCCTGGTCAGTAAATACATCCTCTGGGATCGGGTTCCCGGGGGAGAGCGTGGAAGATGCGGTTGCAGGCAAATAAAAGGGGCGTTTGTGTTCCTTGGGGCGACATTTAGTGACCTCTTGTTGGTGGCCGAAGGAGGAAGCGTCTCTCCTCGGGAGGATCATCATGGACCTGCACGGGTCAGACGTGTGGGTCCACTGTGGACACTTAGTGTCGTCCGTGAGGTCGTGCTGGTGTGTCGAGTGTCGGCGGAGAGTTGGTTCTGCTGGTTGTTTTATGGGATTAAAAACTGGTTAATTGTAGGTTGGAATTTGTTTTTTTAATTAAAAAATGATTTACTTAACAGTTTAATTTGTTTAATCAAGTTAAAAACTGGTTTATTTAATGTTTGAATTTGTTATATTAAGTAAATAAAGGGTTTATTAATGGTTGGAATTTGTTTTATTGAGTAAAAAACTAGTTTATTGAAAGTTTGAATTCATTTTATTGAGTAAAAAACTGGTTTATTAAAAGTTTGAATTCGTTTTATTGAGTAAAAAATGGTTTATTGAAAGTTTGAATTCACTTTATTAAGTAAAAACTGGTTTATTGAAAGTTTGAATTTGTTTTATTGAGTAAAAAATGGTTTATTGAAAATTTGAATTAGTTTTATCGAGTAAAAAAATGGTTTATTGAAAGTTTGAATTTGTTTTTTGTTAAGTAAAAAACATGTTTATTGAAAGGTTACATTTGTGTTTTTTAATTTAAAAAATATTTATTTAACAGTTTAATTTGTTTAATCAAGTAAAAAACTGGTTTATTTAATGTTTGAATTTGTTATATTAAGTAAATAAAGGGTTTATTGAAAGTTTGAATTAATTTTATTAAGTAAAACATGGTTTAGGAAAGGTTGGAATTTGTTTTATTGAGTAAAAAAATAGTTTATTGAAAGTTTGAATTCACTTTATTGAGTAAAAAAAATGGAAAAATGGTTTATTAAAGGTTGGAATTTGTTTTATTGAGTGAAAAACTAGTTTATTGAAAGTTTGAATTCATTTTATTGAGTAAAAAATGGTTTATTGAAAATTTGAATTAGTTTTATCGAGTAAAAAAAATGGTTTATTGAAAGTTTGAATTTGTTTTTTAAGTAAAAAACATGTTTATTGAAAGGTTACATTTGTGTTTTTTAATTTAAAAAATATTTATTTAACAGTTTAATTTGTTTAATCAAGTAAAAAACTGGTTTATTTAATGTTTGAATTTGTTATATTAAGTAAATAAAGGGTTTATTGAAAGTTTGAATTCATTTTATTAAGTAAAACATGGTTTATTAAAGGTTGGAATTTGTTTTATTGAGTGAAAAACTAGTTTATTGAAAGTTTGAATTCACTTTATTGAGTAAAAAAATGGAAAAATGGTTTATTAAAGGTTGGAATTTGTTTTATTGAGTGAAAAACTAGTTTATTGAAAGTTTGAATTCCCTTTATTGAGTAAAAAACTGGTTTATTGAAAATTTGAATTAGTTTTATCGAGTAAAAAACTGGTTTATTGAAAGTTTGAATTTGTTTTTTGTTAAGTAAAAAACATGTTTATTGAAAGGTTACATTTGTGTTTTTTAATTTAAAAAATATTTATTTAACAGTTTAATTTGTTTAATCAAGTTAAAAACTGGTTTATTTAATGTTTGAATTTGTTATATTAAGTAAATAAAGGGTTTATTGAAAGTTGTAATTTGTTTTTTTAATAAAAAAATGATTTACTTAACAGTTTAATTTGTTTAATCAAGTTAAAAACTGGTTTATTTAATGTTTGAATTTGTAATATTAAGTAAATAAAGGGTTTATTGAAAGTTTGAATTTGTTTTATTGAGTAAAACATGGTTTATTAAAGGTTGGAATTTGTTTTATTGAGTGAAAAACTGGTTTATTGAAAGTTTGAATTCGTTTTATTGAGTAAAAAATTGTTTATTGAAAGTTTGAATTCATTTTATTGAGTAAAAAATGGTTTATTGAAAGTTTGAATTCATTTTATTGAGTAAAAAATGGTTTATTGAAAGTTTGAATTAGTTTTATTGAGTAAAAAAATGGTTTATTGAAAGTTTGAATTCATTTTATTGAGTAAAAAATGGTTTATTGAAAGTTTGAATTAGTTTTATTGAGTAAAAAAATGGTTTATTGAAAATTTGAATTAGTTTTATTGAGTAAAAACTGGTTTATTGAAAGTTGGAATTTGTTTTATTGAGTAAAAAATGGTTTATTGAAAGTTTGAATTCATTTTATTGAGTAAAAAATGGTTTATTGAAAGTTTGAATTAGTTTTATCGAGTAAAAAAAATGGTTTATTGAAAGTTTGAATTCACTGTATTGAGTAAAAAATGGTTTATTGCAAGTTGGAATTTGTTTTTTGTTAAGTAAAAACTGGTTTATTGAAAGGTTACATTTGTGTTTTTTAATTAAAAAAATATTTATTTAACAGTTGAATTTGTTTAATCAAGTATACAACTGGTTTATTTAATGTTTGAATTTGTTATATTAAGTAAATAAAGGGTTTATTGAAAGTTTGAATTAATTTTATTAAGTAAAACATGGTTTATTAAAGGTTGGAATTTGTTTTATTGAGTAAAAAACTAGTTTATTGAAAGTTTGAATTCACATTATTGAGTAAAAAAATGGTTTATTAAAGGTTGGAATTTGTTTTATTGAGTGAACAACTAGTTTATTGAAAGTTTGAATTCATTTTATTGAGTAAAAAAATGGTTTATTGAAAATTTGAATTAGTTTTATTGAGTAAAACAAATGGTTTATTGAAAGTTTGAATTCACTGTATTGAGTAAAAAATAGTTTATTGCAAGTTGGAATTTGTTTTTTGTTAAGTAAAAACTGATTTATTGAAAGGTCACATTTGTGTTTTTTAATTAAAAAAATATTTATTTAACAGTTTAATTTGTTTAATCAAGTATACAACTGGTTTATTTAATGTTTGAATTTGTTATAATAAGTAAATAAAGGGTTTATTTAAAGTTTGAATTCATTTTATTGAGTAAAAAATGGTTTATTTAAAGTTTGAATTCATATTATTGAGTAAAAAATGGTTTATTTAAAGTTTGAATTCATATTATTGAGTAAAAAATGGTTTATTTAAAGTTTGAGTTCATATTATTGAGTAAAAAATGGTTTATTTAAAGTTTGAGTTCATATTATTGAGTAAAAAATGGTTTATTTAAAGTTTGAATTCATATTATTGAGTAAAAAATGGTTTATTCAAAGTTTGAATTTGTTTTATTTAGTAAAAAACGTATTTATCGAAAGTTTGAATTCACTTTTTGAGTAAAAACTAGTTTATTGAAATTTAGAATTTCTTTCTGCGATCATTTTAAAGTCACCGTCTTCATCTCTGGGTAAACATTCCTTTCATCATGTAAAGATAGACTTTAGAAGAGGTTTGTTGAAGCCTTTTTATTTTTTTTATTTCTTCTTCTCGATGTCAGCCGAACAAAAGGTGATTAAACGAGGGATTCATGGGTAATTCTCACATTTCAACACTTCATTTCTGTAACGAGTCAAACAGCTTCAACAAAAGCTCGATCAAAACTGTTGACGTGTTCAAAGATGAAGGATCAACGGTTAATTCACGGATGATCGCGAGCGGAAAAGCAAACAGTCGAAGAGAAGCCGAGGATTGTGGGTCTTTATGCAAGTGTTGGCTTCATGAAACTTTTATTTTACATTCGTGCAAGTATTAGTTTATCACAATATTGAATTTAACACAACTATATTGACATATTTAATTTGTTTGAATGCATAAAAACTGGATTATTGAAAGTTAGAGTTTGTTTTATTGAGTAAAAAAATGGTTTATTGAAAGTTATATTTTTTTTTATTGAGTAAAAGTTGGTTTATTGTGAGTTTGAATTTGTTTTATTGAGTAAAAACTGGTTTATTTAAAAATGTAATTGTTTTGTTAAGTTAAAAACTGGTTTATCTAATGGTTTTATTGTTTTTGTAAAGTAAAAACTGGTTTATTTAATGGTTTTATTGTTTTTGTAAAGTAAAAACTGGTTTATTTAATGGTTTTATTGTTTTTGTAAAGTAAAAACTGGTTTATTTAATGGTTTTATTGTTTTTGTAAAGTAAAAACTGGTTTATTTAATGGTTTTATTGTTTTTGTAAAGTAAAAACTGGTTTATCTAATGGTTTTATTGTTTTTGTAAAGTAAAAACTGGTTTATTTAATGGTTTTATTGTTTTTGTAAAGTAAAAACTGGTTTATCTAATGGTTTTATTGTTTTTGTAAAGTAAAAACTGGTTTATTTAATGGTTTTATTTTTTTTGTAAAGTAAAAACTGGTTTATCTAATGGTTTTATTGTTTTTGTAAAGTAAAAACTGGTTTATTTAATGGTTTTATTGTTTTTGTAAAGTAAAAACTGGTTTATTTAATGGTTTTATTGTTTTTGTAAAGTAAAAACTGGTTTATTTAATGGTTCAATTTGTTTTGTTCAAGTAAAAACTGGTTTATCTAATGGTTTTATTGTTTTTGTAAAGTAAAAAGTGGTTTATTTAATGGTTTTATTGTTTTTGTAAAGTAAAAACTGGTTTATTTAATGGTTTTATTGTTTTTGTAAAGTAAAAACTGGTTTATTTAATGGTTTTATTGTTTTTGTAAAGTAAAAACTGGTTTATTTAATGGTTCAATTTGTTTTGTTCAAGTAAAAACTGGTTTATGTAATGGTTTTATTGTTTTTGTAAAGTAAAAACTGGTTTATTTAATGGTTTTATTGTTTTTGTAAAGTAAAAACTGGTTTATTTAATGGTTTTATTGTTTTTGTAAAGTAAAAACTGGTTTATTTAATGGTTTTATTGTTTTTGTAAAGTAAAAACTGGTTTATTTAATGGTTCAATTTGTTTTTGTAAAGTAAAAACTGGTTTATTTAATGGTTTTATTGTTTTTGTAAAGTAAAAACTGGTTTATTTAATGGTTTTATTGTTTTTGTAAATTAAAACTGGTTTATTTAATGGTTCAATTTGTTTTTGTAAAGTAAAAACTGGTTTAGCTAATGGTTTTATTGTTTTTGTAAAGTAAAAACTGGTTTATTTAATGGTTTTATTGTTTTTGTAAAGTAAAAACTGGTTTATCTAATGGTTTTATTGTTTTTGTAAAGTAAAAACTGGTTTATCTAATGGTTTTATTGTTTTTGTAAAGTAAAAACTGGTTTATTTAATGGTTTTATTGTTTTTGTAAAGTAAAAACTGGTTTATTTAAAGGTTTTATTGTTTTTGTAAAGTAAAAACTGGTTTATTTAATGGTTTTATTGTTTTTGTAAAGTAAAAACTGGTTTATCTAATGGTTTTATTGTTTTTGTAAAGTAAAAACTGGTTTATTTAATGGTTCTATTGTTTTTGTTAAGTAAAAACTGGTTTATCTAATGGTTCTATTGTTTTTGTAAAGTAAAAACTGGTTTATCTAATGGTTTTATTGTTTTTGTAAAGTAAAAACTGGTTTATCTGATGGTTTTATTGTTTTTGTAAAGTAAAAACTGGTTTATTTAATGGTTTTATTGTTTTTGTAAAGTAAAAACTGGTTTATTTAATGGTTCAATTTGTTTTGTTCAAGTAAAAACTGGTTTATCTAATGGTTTTATTGTTTTTGTAAAGTAAAAACTGGTTTATTTAATGGTTTTATTGTTTTTGTAAAGTAAAAACTGGTTTATTTAATGGTTTTATTGTTTTTGTAAAGTAAAAACTGGTTTATTTAATGGTTTTATTGTTTTTGTAAAGTAAAAACTGGTTTATTTAATGGTTCAATTTGTTTTTGTAAAGTAAAAACTGGTTTATTTAATGGTTTTATTGTTTTTGTAAAGTAAAAACTGGTTTATTTAATGGTTTTATTGTTTTTGTAAAGTAAAAACTGGTTTATTTAATGGTTCAATTTGTTTTTGTAAAGTAAAAACTGGTTTAGCTAATGGTTTTATTGTTTTTGTAAAGTAAAAACTGGTTTATTTAATGGTTTTATTGTTTTTGTAAAGTAAAAACTGGTTTATCTAATGGTTTTATTGTTTTTGTAAAGTAAAAACTGGTTTATCTAATGGTTTTATTGTTTTTGTAAAGTAAAAACTGGTTTATTTAATGGTTTTATTGTTTTTGTAAAGTAAAAACTGGTTTATTTCAAGGTTTTATTGTTTTTGTAAAGTAAAAACTGGTTTATTTAATGGTTTTATTGTTTTTGTAAAGTAAAAACTGGTTTATCTAATGGTTTTATTGTTTTTGTAAAGTAAAAACTGGTTTATTTAATGGTTCTATTGTTTTTGTTAAGTAAAAACTGGTTTATCTAATGGTTTTATTGTTTTTGTAAAGTAAAAACTGGTTTATCTAATGGTTTTATTGTTTTTGTAAAGTAAAAACTGGTTTATCTGATGGTTTTATTGTTTTTGTAAAGTAAAAACTGGTTTATTTAATGGTTTTATTGTTTTTGTAAAGTAAAAACTGGTTTATTTAATGGTTTTATTGTTTTTGTAAAGTAAAAACTGGTTTATTTAATGGTTTTATTGTTTTTGTAAAGTAAAAACTGGTTTATTTAATGGTTTTATTGTTTTTGTAAAGTTAAAACTGGTTTATTTAATGGTTTTATTGTTTTTGTAAAGTAAAAACTGGTTTATTTAATGGTTTTATTGTTTTTGTAAAGTAAAAACTGGTTTATTTAATGGTTTTATTGTTTTTGTAAAGTTAAAACTGGTTTATTTAATGGTTTTATTGTTTTTGTAAAGTAAAAACTGGTTTATCTAATGGTTTTATTGTTTTTGTAAAGTAAAAAATGGTTTATGTAATGGTTTTATTGTTTTTGTAAAGTAAAAACTGGTTTATCTAATGGTTTTATTGTTTTTGTAAAGTAAAAACTGGTTTATCTAATGGTTTTATTGTTTTTGTAAAGTAAAAACTGGTTTATTTAATGGTTTTATTGTTTTTGTAAAGTAAAAACTGGTTAATTTAATGGTTTTATTGTTTTTGTAAAGTAAAAACTGGTTTATCTAATGGTTTTATTGTTTTTGTAAAGTAAAAACTGGTTTATTTAATGGTTTTATTGTTTTTGTAAAGTAAAAACTGGTTTATTTAATGGTTTTATTGTTTTTGTAAAGTAAAAACTGGTTTATTTAATGGTTTTATTGTTTTTGTAAAGTAAAAACTGGTTTATTTAATGGTTTTATTGTTTTTGTAAAGTAAAAACTGGTTTATCTAATGGTTTTATTGTTTTTGTAAAGTAAAAACTGGTTTATGTAATGGTTTTATTGTTTTTGTAAAGTAAAAACTGGTTTATCTAATGGTTTTATTGTTTTTGTAAAGTAAAAACTGGTTTATCTAATGGTTTTATTGTTTTTGTAAAGTAAAAACTGGTTTATTTAATGGTTCAATTTGTTTTGTTCAAGTAAAAAACTGGTTTATTGAAAGTTTGAATTCACTAGTAAGTAAAACATGGTTGAATTCAATTTCCTGTTTAATAATTTTTAACAATTTTTCATTTTTTCCTTTTTTTTTCAATTTTTATTTTACACATAGAGTTTCATATTCTAATTCCAAAATAATATTACTACACAAAATATATTCTAGTTGTTCGATCAATGTATATTTTAAAGAATTCAATTGTCAAAAAATGCTTTGATAAAAAAGGTTTCAATACAAAAAAAAATCCCTTAAATTCAACAATTCAAAATTACGGTCTCACTGGTATATTTCCAAACAAGAGTTTGTTTTTTTTTACCTGAGGGGGGAGGGGTTATAGACGAGTTCTCAAAAGTGAAAGTGAAAGTGTTTTTGAACCAACACATCTTGAGTTAAATGAAGTTTAAACATGAAACATCTAACTGCGTGTCGTCTGCATATCGATTGACCTCAACATGGCAGACGATGTGACGAAGAGGAAGCAAATGTAGGACAAGTTTGTTTTGTCTACGTCATCGTTCATCGACATCTTCTCGTCCCTCCAGGAGCCTCGTGTCCTGCAGGACACCCCGACGTTTCCCTGTAGCTTCTCATCATGAGGGGGCGCTGCTCCAAAAAGCTGGGCGTGGTCGCCAAAGCTTCCTTCCTACTGTGGGTGCTCTGGATAGGTTACCTCCTGCTGGCGCGCTCGTCCGCCCCCTCGTCCTACGACGACGACGAAAACCTGGGGGGCGACCCGGACCGCCACGCCGTCCGGGCCCGGCAGGCTCCGGCGCAACAGCAGAGCGAGTCCAGCGCCGACCTGTCCAGACCGCTGTACGTCAAGCCGCCGCCCGACAACGGCGCGCCGGGGGAATGGGGTCGAGCCACGCACCTCAGTCTGGGCCCCGAGGAGAAGAAGCTGGAGGAGGCCAGCGTGGAACGATACGCCATCAACATCTACGTCAGCGACAAGATCTCGCTCCATCGTCACATTCAGGATCAGAGGATGGCCGGGTGAGTTTTTAGGAACATAAAACACGTTTACAAATGTTTGGAATAGAGACTGTTGAAGGGACCGTCCTCCAATTAACAAAGCGTGAAATTAAAAAAGAGTAACAATTGTATGATCAATTTTTTAACCCTAATCCCCGAAAACAAATGTGTTTGTGATAACCCTTGTGTTATCTCAGGGTCAAGGTGACTTGAGGCCCTAAAACACATGTGTTTCTGGTATCCCTTTTGTTGTCTCTGGGTCAAAATGACCCAAACCCCTGAAAACAAATGTGTTTGTTGGTATCCCTTTTGTTATCGCTGGGTCAAGGTGACCCGAGGCCCTAAAACAAATGTGTTTGTGGTATCCCTTGTGTTGTCTCTGTGTCAAGATGACCCAAAGCCCCGAAAACAAATGTGTTTGTGGTAACATTGGGTTGTCTCTGGGTCAGTGTGACCCGAAAACAAATGTGTTTGAGGTATTCCTAGTGTTATCAAGCTGACCCGAGGCCCGAAGACACATGCGTTTGTGGTATCCCTCGTGTTATCTCTGGGTCACGTTGACCCGCAGGCCCGAAAACAAATGTGTTTGCGGTATCCCTTGAGCTATCTCTGAGTCAAGGTGACCCGAACCCCCGAAAACAAATGTGTTTGTGGTATCCTTTGGGTTATCGCTGGGTCAAGCTGACCCGAGGCCCAAAGACACATGCGTTTGTGGTATCCCTTGTGTTGTCTCTGGGTCAAGAGGACCCGAAGGCCCGAAAACAAATGTGATTGTGGTATCCCTTGTGTTGTCTCTGGGTCACGCTGACCCGATGGCTCGAAAACACATGTGTTTGTGATATCCCTTGTGTTGTCTCTGGGTCAAGGAGACCCGCAGCCCAGAAAACAAATGTGTTTGTGGTATCCCTTTTGTTATCGCTGGGTCAAGGTGACCCGAGGCCCTAAAACAAATGTGTTTGTGGTATCCCTTGTGTTGTCTCTGTGTCAAGATGACCCAAAGCCCCGAAAACAAATGTGTTCCTGGTAACATTGGGTTGTCTCTGGGTCAGTGTGACCCGAAAACAAATGTGTTTGAGGTATTCCTAGTGTTATTTCATAGACGAGCTGACCCGAGGCCCGAAGACACATGCGTTTGTGGTATCCCTCGTGTTATCTCTGGGTCACGTTGACCCGCAGGCCCGAAAACAAATGTGTTTGCGGTATCCCTTGTGCTATCTCTGAGTCAAGGTGACCCGAACCCCCGAAAACAAATGTGTTTGTGGTATCCTTTGGGTTATCGCTGGGTCAAAGTGACCCGAGGCCCCGAAAACAAATGTGTTTGTGGTATCCCTTGTGTTGTCTCTGTGTCAAGATGACCCAAAGCCCCGATACAAATGTGTTCCTGGTAACATTGTGTTGTCTCTGGGTCAAGGAGACCCGCATGCCAGAAAACAAATGTGTTTGCGGTATCCCTTGTGTTGTCTCTGGGTCAAGGTGACCGGAAGGCCCAAAGACAAATGTGTTTGTGGTATCCCTTGTGTTGTCTCTGGGTCAAGGTGACCGGAAGGCCCAAAGACAAATGTGTTTGTGGTATCCCTTGTGTTGTCTCTGGGTCAAGGTGACCGGAAGGCCCAAAGACAAATGTGTTTGTGGTATCCCTTGTGTTGTCTCTGGGTCAAGGTGACCGGAAGGCCCAAAGACAAATGTGTTTGTGGTATCCCTTGTGTTGTCTCTAGGTCAAGGTACAATACAGTACTGTCAAATATAAATACAGTATCGTGAAAAAAAGGTACTGCCATATATTGCTGTATCAATATTTTCTAACATCCTTTGTAGAAAGTTTCCCAGGAAATAAATTCCAACCTTATCTTTAATGTTCTCAATTTGATAAGTGTAATATAATTATAATGTTTTTTTGTCATCAAGTTTACAAATAATTTGAGTATTTGTTTCACCAATAATCTCGTCAATCTTTTCCTGCCTTGAGTCATCAGAAGTTTTCGTTCCAGACTCTTCCTTCCATCCCTTCCTTCCATCCCTTCATTCCATCTCACTCTGAGCTCCTCTGTGGAATTTAGCTCCTCGCTGTGAAGCACGATTTTGTCCAAGATTCAGCAGAATCATCAAAAGTTGTGAAAAGTTGTATAACTTGTGTCTCCATCTTCACTCGCACAGATGCCGGAGTAAGAAGTTCGACTACCGGCGTTTACCCACCACCTCGGTGATCATCGCCTTCTACAACGAGGCCTGGTCCACCCTCCTGAGGACCATCCACAGTGTCCTGGAGACCACGCCGGCCGTCCTGCTGAAAGAAATCATCCTCATCGATGACTTCAGTGAACGAAGTAAGAACCACAGGAGCTCAAGTCTTCGTATGAACCAGGAAGTTCTTTTTTAATGGACAATAAAACCATTATTTTTATAGTCTTGTTAAAAATCCATGTGTCTTCAAGGCAGTGGTCAACACACCCTAGGACTCTTTATGTTCCATCGATTATTACTGTCTGAAATGTGTTTTATTTTGAAAAAGAAAAGATTTTTTTAAACTAGGGGTGTAAGAATGTTTTTATTCCCGATACTGTATCGATATTCAATAGCATTGTATCAATATAAAAGTTTTTATTTTAATTTAAAGTTATTTTATGGTTTCTAAATCAATAGTGTGTGTATAAAAGACAATCATTCAAAGTCTTTTTTTTACAATTAACACTCAAAATATTCAGGCGTTTTGTGTGCTGCAGTTAAACCTCCCGCCACTAGTTGGCGACATTGGTAATTTCCTCCGTGTCAAAGTAACAACAAAACTGGTAAAATGGCAGCAAAGAGTAAATAAGAAAGGAAACACCAGAGTCCAGCAGCTTTTAAAGCTGATGTTTGGACTCATTTTGTCTTTAAAACAAAGTTTAAAGTTAAATTAAACGCAGATACTGAATATTACATGTTGATCCAGGTTGTTTGTTAATGAACTTCATTGTTAATATAAGTTTATATTTTTGTAAATATTTTGAATTGCACTTTTACATTTGATTAGAGAAAGTATTTGCTCATTTCTTTGTTGTCAAAGCAAGAAAAAGTGTTGAAATATTGACATTAGTAAAATGATCTTAAGCCCCGCCCACTGAAAAAACGTTGTTTTTCTGGAGATTAAATCTTGTTGTCCATAACCACACCCACTCTTCATCAATCCCTGTAGTCTCCACCTGCAAGTGACTCGTTGTATAAACAAAGCGGGCGTGATCACAGCTGGCTGGAGGAGGAGTGAAGCCATTATTACATCATAATGGACTCTCGTAACCTCTCGTTCGCCCAGATTTAAGAGCAACTTTATGAAGTAATAAGTTGAAAACATGGTCATGATGAGGAACTTACTGCGTCTTGGAGAGAAAGAGATGATTTTTTTTTTACGTTAGTTGAGCTTTAATAACACAAGTAACAATTACAACATCAAGTATTTGGGAATATATATAAAATATATACTCAAACTTTCTGTGGACTCAGCGTTAACACGTTACTAAAAACATGAGTTGTTGATCTGCTGGCTTGAGAGATGAAGCAACCGTTCATGTATTCATTCATACTTCTTTCCTCAGGTTACCTGAAGTCCCAGCTCGCCGAGTACATCAGCAAACTCCAGCGAGTACGACTGATCCGCACCAATAAAAGAGAAGGACTGGTCCGGGCCCGTCTCATCGGTGCCACTTATTCCACGGGGGATGTCCTGACGTTCCTGGACTGCCACTGCGAGTGTGTCCCGGGCTGGATAGAGCCTCTGTTAGAAAGGTGTGTGTGTGTGTGTGTGTGTGTGTGTGTGTGTGTGTGTGTGTGTGTGTGTGTGTGTGTGTGTGTGTGTGTGTGTGTGTGTGTGTGTGTGTGTGTGTGTGTGTGTGTGTGTGTGTGTGTGTGTGTGTGTGTGTGTGTGTGTGTGTGTGTGTGTGTGTGTGAGATCCTCAACACTTCCCTGTGATCCAGGATCGGAGAGAACGCCAGCACCGTGGTGTGTCCCGTCATCGACACCATCGACTGGAACAGCTTCGAGTTCTACATGCAGACGGACGAGCCCATGATCGGGGGCTTCGACTGGAGACTCACCTTCCAGTGGAACTCGGTGTCGGAGGTCGAGCGCAAGAGGCGCAAGACCAGAACCGAGCCGCTCAGGTGAGCACGTTAGAAAAGATGCTTGAGAAGTGAAACCACATTATTATTAGCTATTAGTTAGGGCTGTGAGGAAATATCGATATGATGCATACATCAATATTCAACAGCAATATATTTTAAAATGTTCTGGCTTTCAATTATATACATTTCAATATATATATATATATATTTATATATATTTTTTAATCATTTTTCTATTATGGTATATTTTTCAATAAAGTGTGTTATAAAATGAAATGTAAATGTTTATTTATTTACAATTAACCTGCAAAAATGTATGGATTAGTTTTCATTTTGGTTTAATACAAGAATAATAATAATAAATATCTTCATAGATAACAATATATTTTCAGGATACTCTGGCGATATTTAACACCACTATATCCATTTTAATATTTTATTTTCATGTTTTTATTCATTTATATTTTTTGATTATTTTTTTATCATACTTACTGTATGTTTTATATTTCAACGAAGTGTGTAAAACATAAAGTCATTGTTTAAAAAAAAAAGAAGGATATTTACTATAGGCGTTTTTTTGTTTGTGTTGCGATTAAACTTCTGGCCACTAGGGGTGTGAGGAAAAATCCCACAATACACCTAAATATTGCGACATTATTTGTCATTATAGCGTATCATTATTCAACAGCATTGTTATGACACATGTATTAAAATGTTATTATAGTTGTAATTATTATTGAGAGTGTTGCTCTCATCGCAAGATTAAAAACATTTATCTCAAATTATTATTTTTTTAAACTATTAAATATAAGTAAGTTATTCCCTGAAATTGTTTAAGAATAAAAAATCTATCATCGTAAACAGGAGTTATTAAACCACAATTTAGCTTTCTAAAACTTTGTTAGCATGCTTGAGCACACTTCAAACTAGCATTAGCATTTATTTAGCATTTTGCTAACTAGCGTGATACCTTACCATTTTTTTCTTTCAAATCATATTTAATTTAATTCACTACAGTATTCAATATATATTACAATATCGTATCATTGCCCCTGTATCGTGGAACAGCCTTGTATTATTTTCCCCCAAACATCTCTTTAATCAAATATTCTCAACTTATCTTAATATACTTTTTTAACTTAAGACTATATACAAATCTGTCCTCTCTACCTCTTTAAAATCATATTATTTAATTCCTGTTAGTGTTTTATTTTTTTAATCTTACTTTGGATTTCATTTATGTATTTTTATTCAGTACCTTATTGTCTTTCTGGGCCTCATTACTGTCTCGCTTTCCCTTCTTTGTTCTCACCATCTGTTTGTACTTCATCATGGACGTCCTTCTCTTTGTCTTCCTTCCCATCTTTTTTTTTGTTTTCCCACCTCTTTTGCTCAGAGAGAAACTTTCTCTCCTTTTGTTCGCTGATAAATGAAGCAGAATTCTTTTGCTTGTGTCCAGGTCTCCCACCATGGCCGGTGGATTATTTGCTGTGAGCAAAGCTTATTTTGAGTATCTGGGCACATACGACACCGGCATGGAGGTGTGGGGGGGCGAGAACCTGGAGCTTTCATTCAGGGTAGGTTTTCCAAGACTCTTTTGCTTCTGTTGAATTATTTTGTTTCATTTTTATTTACTCTCCAGTCTTGACTTAACTCTGATTTTTAGTTTTAATATCTTCTAAACAAATGATTTAATAACGTACTTTACAAATGTTTATCTTTTTTAATGTTAATGTTATGAGTATATAGAGTATATATAGAGTATATAGTATATATTTAGATGTTAATTATTCATGTTTAGATTGTAGTATCTTATGCAACAAAAATACAGAAGATAGTACAGTAGAAATAAAGAAATATGTGTTTGGTATTATGTAAAACTAACTTGTATTGGTATTAAGACGGATATTTTGAGCGCCTCCACATACGTAACGTGGAAAACGAGTACTAAAACGTTTAGTTTATTTTACGTTACTAGTCAGATCCATCTCTCCCGGTGTTATTGTGACGAGATCTTATAAGGTTTATTTTTAACCATCAAATATAAGTAAGTTATTCCTTGAAATTATTTGAAAATAAAAGATATGCAATAATTTTTAGCATGATTGAATCACACTTCAAGCTTGCATTAGCATTACGTTAGCATTTCGCTAACTAGTGTGCTACAAATTTGATTTCTTTAAACTAATTCCGATTTTTGAAAATATTTTGAATTTCAGGAAAAGAAATATGTTCAAAACCTGTTTCATTTTGATAAAGAAACTACTTGGAAAAAGTTAGAGAATGTGTTTTTGATTTAACTATTTTTGGGGTTGAATAATAACGACACAAATGTCCCACCCATAATATTTCCCAAACACAAAAACATGACTTCGATCAAAGAATACCATTTCAATTGCTTTTTTTTTAGTTTATACATTTTTTTTTTTTAAATTGAAGATACTTTTTGGATAATAGAAATTGTTTGTACATTTATTTTTGTTATTTAAAATGTATATTTTTTTTATGATAAAAGAAAAATAGTTTTTTGAAGCAACTTTTCATGGATTGTTTAATACATAAACCAATCTACCTTCTTTTTAACTTGGCATGTAAATGTAAAATTTTCCATTTTTTACATGCTTGCCAGAAGAAGGAAGTTTAATAAACCAGGAAGTAGGAGAAGAGTTTCACACTTCAAGCTAAGTACGTTAGCATTTTGATAACTAGCGTGCTGCATTTATATTTTTTAAAACCATTTTAGATTTTTTAAACATTTTTTTTATTTCAGCAAAGGAAAAAAAAACTTAAATAAAAAGTACTTCAAACCTTTTTTACTTCAGTAGAAAAAGAGAGTTGGAGAATTTGTTTTTCATTAAAGCAAAAAAGTATCACATTTTGGGGTGTATGAGGTATATATTATATATTATATATTATCAGGGTTGCTGACACGTTTTCAACATGTGATCTACTAACACAAAGAATCAAAAGGATGTAGCTACTACAAAAATGCGAAAAATACATATTTTCTATAAATATATTGAGAATTATTGACAAGTTGAATGTATGTTGATGTACCTTCATGACCACATGATGAATATTAACACAATTAACTGCCATTTTGTCACGACTCGACTCTGATGACTCAATTTCAATTTCAGTGTATTTAAAAAGACAATGTGCAGTTACATTAAAAAGACTGCACCAGATTTAGCACAATGCTACTTTCCATCTGTAGTCCTCAACAAAGATGCAGACAGTTTACATAATACAACGCATACAAATAAAGCAAAAACACAATAATATACAAAAAGACAGTAAAATCTAATAATGTCAATGATGGCCAAATACCCGTCCGGTACTATTAGTGCGAGCAGGATTGGTGGTCTAAGGAGACCTCCTGAGGGATCAATAAAGTTTTTTACCTTAAAAGCCGGACTAAATGGATAATTTGACTCATTAATCGCACATCTCATGACGTAAATCATCTTTCAAACGCCAGATCAGCTGTTTTGATTGACAGGCGGCTGATCCAATTAAATCCTTTAGTGCTCCTGCTCAATGGGCGGAGCTAATGACATAGAAAGGGGTTCATTGGTTCTTTATCTAGATAGTAAAATAAAGGTCTTAGTCAATGAGTGAATCCTTTTCAAGTAAAGGAAGAATGAAAACATCATACAAAAGAGAAGCATCTGACAAAAATAAACCAAATGTGAAGAAAAAAAACATTTGTATTCATTTATAAACATCTCAGAATTGCAACCATGCGATGTCGTTCCAGTTCATTCAGAGACTTCTGAGTGTGTGTGTCTGTACACACTGAACGATCAAAGAATGGTCGTACAAGGATGAATCAAAGCTGCTGTATTACTCTAAGATCTATTACACAACATCTGCTATCGGCTCGCACGGTCTGATGGTTTTGTTTACTCTGGGCTTCAGTGAGAGAACTTTTAAAAAATACTAGCTTCTAATGGAAATGAGCCATAAATACTAGTCAAC